>NC_068938.1:85572898-85872898 GCF_016801865.2 Culex pipiens pallens
AAAAAGACCTTTCCAATGAAGCCAAAACATTGAAAATATGACAACCCTATCAAAAGTTATTAGCACTTAAGTGTTATTTATACACTTTTTGGAGGCCGGATCTCAGTCCATCAAGCGATCTGTCGTTAGTTATATAATCGAAAGACCTTCCAAATGAGCCAAGAACATCGAGGATCTGACAACCCTATCAAAAGTTATTAGCACTTAAGTGTTATTTATACACTTTTTGGAGACCGGATCTTGGACATTTCTATAAAAATGATTTCCGGGTCCACAATGCAACCCATCGTTAGTTAGATAAACGAATGACCTTTCAAATGAGCATACAACATCGAAGATTTGACAACCCTATCAAAAGATATTAGCACTTAAGTGTTATTGTTTTTTTGCCGGATTTCAGATATTGTGATAGAAATAATGTCTGAATCTTCCATGCGAATTATCTTTGAATAGGTTTTTTGTCAGAACTTGCCGATAAGCCAGAAATATTGAAGGTCTGTGAACCCTATGAAAAGAAATTAGTAATAAAGTTGATTTGTTAAACATGTTAAGGGGAAATGTTGCTATTTTTACTGAATATATTGACTTTATAAATGTGAGGAAGGCACCTACCACCTAAAGGTAGATTTAGTAGCGTTTTTTAAGGTAATAGTCATATTTTTCAAAAGTTCAAAAATTGTGTAGTTTGACTAAAATTGGAAAATTCTTATACTTAGACATAAAAAAAATATATTTCAAAACTACTGGACTGACGTAAAATGTATTTCAAAATACTTTTTTCATTCAAATGTGAAACTATGGCTGGTATCAATTTACATATTATTTTACTTAAGGGTACACAGCAGCCAAGGAAGTTGTTGTCTTCTTATTCTAAAATTGTTGAACTTACGAACCCAATCCAAATTTGATTGTAAAAATTGTCAAATTTTGTTGTAAATCTTTATAGAAATAGTAGCTTAGGAGATGAATAAAACATTATATCGATAGTTCCCGTAGTTTTGCAGATACTAAAATGTCTGTAACAGCAATCTGTGTGCAAAAGCTCTAGTTGATGTGCACCGTTAAAGTTATGTTATGTGACCATGTAGAATTTGTTGAATCGTCGCTTGTGTGCTATCTTATAAAACTTTTCACAAAAAACATGTCACAAGATAGCACAGAAGTCTTTTATCAGATCTGTGGCCTGTAGATAAAAAATGTGTAAAATGCTTTTAAGTACAAGTATAACAAACGTAAAACAATGCATTCAAAAATGTTTGGAAAGATTTTTTATTTTTAAATGATTTTGATAAATATTTATTTCTTACCAAATATTACTCCCCTCTGATTATTTAGATAATGTTAAAAAGAAAGAAAAAAAATCAAATGAAATGTGTATTATCTTTCTGCTTGTAAAAAAACTGGAGTCAATCAGCATTTCGTTTTTAGAGTGATGACAAAGTTTCCCTTTTTGACATCCCAACGTTATCCAAATGGAGCGCATACTCTTCAAGTAAGGTGACTGGTCCCAAGCCAACCTCTACAGGCTTATCCCTAAAATTATCCTCAACCATGTTCACACATCCACTAACCCTTTCCAGCCTCAAACGAGCACGACGACGAATATCCTTTCGCGAATTGAATCTCACTCACCACCCACAACCCTTAACCCGCCCACCACACGCATTATCATCAACGATCCCGTGGTTGGTTGGAGCCTCCTCCGGTCGTCGCTGGTGGCTGGTGTGCGAAACTTTTCAATTCCGTGTTTTCCGATATTATTTACTACCAATTCACACATGCACGCGCACACACACTCACACATCCTGCGTTCGTTAGTCGTCGTCGTCTGAGCCCGGGAACCCGAGCGTGTTTGCAGTCATTAAAAGAATCTGCTACACACATTTATGGCGAAATGATTTGTCGTCAGTTTAGTAATTTAATGTGGTGAGAGTGTGCGGACCCCGAATCCTTTTTGCTCGTCGTCGTCGTCGTCGTCGTCGTCGGCTGCGGAAATCCTGGGGCGAAAGGATGAGTTTTGTTTTTCATTTTGCGATTCGAAAACGCACACATACGAAGGACTAACGAGGACGAGGACCGAAATGCTTCCTTTAATTGCCTTTTAGTGAATATTTATGGATTTCATTAAAAACGGCATGCGTGCGTGTCATTATTTAAATCAATTTTATAGGAAAATTAGCTAAACCAAACTCGAAGCCGGGAACGGGAGCCATAAAATCAAGGCGTGTCTGCTGCTGATGCTGCTGCTGCGTTACAAGATACAAAAGTGAAGAACAATGTCAAGCATGTGTGCTTGGGATGATTTACTGTAAAGCCGTTTAGAAAACAATTAAGAGGAAATATATTGGTAAACTAATATTTTTTTTAAAACAGAGCCTAGATATAGTAGAATAAAATGAACAAAAAATGTGTAAAATGCTTCAGCAAACGACATCGTCGTTGTCGTGCTATCTTGTCGCACGTGCATTTTGGGCAAAATTGAGTTAAGCACGCTTTTTTATGCAGCTCACAATAATCCACCAGTTGACCATCACAGATCCCCGAAATTCGATTTCAATCCTTAGATATTCAATATTGAGGAAGTTTCAATGTTGTCGTACTATCTTAACATACCTTGAAAATTGATTTAAGTGCGACAAAAGTCAAAGGGATTTCAGGTTAGAACTCGTTTGACACAAGTACAAGCTCGACTACCGTTAACATTAGTAATTGTAACCCGGGACTCCAATAACCAAATTCTACCATACTTCGGGGCAATGCACAGAATAGTCAACCAAACAAAACGTGTTTGTTTTTGTTTACATTGTGTGCACTCGTTTTTGTTTATTCAAGGTCAAACATTTAAACGCATTTTTCTTGGAACGTCAAAAAGCGAAGGGCGACAAGTTTAAAGACCATTACATCAATATTAGAGGGTGACGATTCTCGGGACCCGAGAAAATTAGTTTAACTGACAAAACAAAATTTAAAATATAACATATTTATAGCATATCCATGAACTTAGTATCAACCTACCAACTCACACGAAATCGGGAAAAGTTGCCCCAACCCCTCTTCGATTTGCGTGAAACTTTGTTCTAAGGCGTCCCTGATCGCGAACCCGAGGTCCGTTTTTTGATATTTCGTGGCGGAGGGGCGGTACGACCCCTTTCATTTTTGAACATGCGAAAAAAGAGGTATTTTTCAATTATTTGCAGCCTGAACACCTGAGAGCAACATTTTTCATTTTAAAATTGCGTGTTTTTTCTAACTTTACAGAGTTTTATTTTAGAGTGCAACGATGTTCAACAAAGTTGTAAAGCAGACAATAACAAAAAAAAATTATATAAACATAAGGGGGTTGTCTTGTAAACATCACCAGTTATCGCGATTTACGAAAAAAAATTGATGGAACAAGTTCAATTCGAGGTTTTGTTGGATTTTTCTGAACTATTTTAATTTTGAATTTTAAGCTCTCATTGGATGATTTTTCCTGAGTTTATTGAATCTGTCTGTATCGTAGTTGGTTGAGTAGACATCAACTAATTTTTGGTTGTTTTTCAATACTTTCAATATTTGCAAGATCGGATTTTCTGCTATATGACAAAGAAGGCAAAAGATAGCAATAAGAATAATTTTATGTTTTTTATCTTTTATTTTACATTACAAAAAAATTATATACATTGATTCAAAAAAGATAATTTTGAGTATCCATCACTATCTGGGATTTTTCAGCTCGAAAATTTTGAAAGTTGGTTTTTTGTTCTCAACTGTTATTTTGCAGTATAGGAATGTTTACAGTTTCAATGTAAACTGAACTGGATACTAAAAATTTAGCGTTCCTAAAATGATATAGAATGTCAAAGTTTTTATTATATAACAATTGATTTTTGATACCTTTTTTGAATTGAATATTACTAGCCATTTGAATTTTCAAATAACATTGAAAAAGAGAAGTCAATTAGTTTAACATTCCAACGTCCAAAGCTCCAAAAAAGTTGGAATGGTAACTTTAACTCAATGGTTCTGGGGCATAACTCAACCAATCAAGATGATTCTTCTTTCCAGTAATTTGTTAGGATGTCTAGATGATTCTAGAACTTTGTAGAACTTAATTTGATCAAATCTGTAATTGTTGCGATCAAAAACATCGTTCGCAGAAATTACAGATTTGTTCAATTCAAGTTCTGCAAAAAATTAGGATCTTCTAGACATTCTTACAAATCACAGGAAACAGAAATCATTCCGATTGGTTGAGTAATGCCCGAGAACCAGCGAGTTGAAGTTACCGTTCCACCTTTTTTTGGGAGGCTTGGGCGTCCGTGTAGGATGGACATGCGATGGGCGTTCCAGTGTTAACATTAGTTTTTAAGCTGGGACTGCTAGGATTTATAGGTAAACTTTGGGCTCCCCAAATTAGTGGTCGTAAGTGTAACTATTTGAAAATTCTGGGAAGTTCAATTTTACACTTTCAGAGTTTGCAAATAAAAAAAAGCTATGGTGATTTTTTTAATTTTTTACTTAAATATTTGGAAGTATCAATATTCCCGGTAGCCTCGACCAAATTTTCCGGAAATTTTATACTAGCAATTCCTGCTCGTCACCTTCAAGCAGAATAAATGTTTTTGACAATTTTTCAAATTATTATAAAAATTGAAAAAAGAGATCAATACTTACAACTTGAAACCCTTTTGAAATGTTAATCTTAATTTAAGATTTTTGATAATTTTGTTTTCGATGAGATCGGAAAATTTCACGAATGTTTCATATTTTAACATTGTCAATCGGACCTTAGCTGCCGAGTTATCGACGTTAGAAAATGGAGGGTTGTTTGGGTGAGACTTGGAAATCATCAATTTTCATGTTTTTAAACCTTTGCATGGCAATATCTCAGCAACTGAGGGTCGTATCAACAAAGTTAAAAGAGCAAAATATAGAGAATTTTTTCAGCTTTAAAAAAATATTTGCATGAGCAATGAGCTCAGCTCATTTTCTCAGCTCTACAAATATATTTTTTTTTTCAAAGGTGGGCAAACATGTGCACTTTTAAAAAAAAATGAAAAATTGCGACTATTTTGGAGAAAGTTTTCTAAAAATGGCCTTAACAAGAAAACGGTGCACCTTATGAAAATTTCACTAAAGAACTTTTTGATTGCAAATTTCATCGAAAAGTGAAGTTGAAAAATTTTTGCGACCTATATTTCGATTTTTTTAAAAAATCAGTATTGGTTAAAAAATTAATAATTCGGTCAAAGATTTTTTGCACAGGCTGGAAATTTCTGAAAAGTTCGCATTTGATGTCCTCTAAAACATATCAAAAAATGAAAAAAAATAAAAATAGTGATTTTTTGCAAATCAAGTTTTAGTGACAAAAAGTGAAATAAAACGTTACTTAATCCACCATTCGGTGGTTGGTGCCTTTCTCACATTTAGAGTGTAATGCTAGGTAATATCTGAGATCCGGCCTCACCAAGTTCATAAATCACAATTAAGAGCTTATAACTTTTGATAGGGTTGTCAGATCTTCAATCTATTGAACTCGTTGAAAAGGTCTTTCGAATACCTTTCTAAACATGTATGTATAACATGACGAGGTTTCTAACTAAAACCACCCTTTTTACAATCTTCCAGACTTTTGTTTAAATCGTTTTTTAGCATAACTTTTAAAGTAATTAACTAAACTTTATCATTTTCAATAGCGACTCATGGTACCCCAAGACGGATCAAATGAGACCAAAACGGTCCAAATCGGGTCAGCCAGTGCCGAAATAACTCAGTGCAAATTTTTTTGATCAGCATCCCACCACACACACAGACATTTGCTCAAAATTTGATTCTGAGTCGATATGTATACATGAAGGTGGGTCTAGGAGTTCAAATTAAGAGTTTCATTTTTCGAGTGATTTTATAGCCTTTCCTCAGTAAGGTGGCTCCAACTAAGATTTCATAACATTGTATGTTTTTTCATACAACGCTTTCAATTGTTTATGTTACGCTTTTTAATGGAAATTTATCATAATTCTCGTAAAGAAGCTTTTGTTATGATTGATTTGTTAAGTTTGGATTATTTCACGGAATTTCACGGGTTTAACGCTGTTTGCAAATACAACATTGTTTTCATCTTTAGCAATTCAAAGTAGTTTTTAGTGTTTTAGTGCAATTTGCTGTTTGTTAGAAAAGCTAATCAGGCCTATACTATTTAGAAAATCTCGAGATCAGTCAGATGTCAGTATTTTTTAAAAATAAACATCGTGCCCTTTAAAATGTTGATGCACTCAACAATAATATTTAACAAAAAAAATATCAAAAAATGTTTCCCAAATTTCACCATATTTTTCATCACTTTCAAACAATGGCAAAAAGTTGCTCCAAGAAAATCTGTTTCCATTCTTGACACATTTCCGTTTCCCGATGTGTACGTGTGTGTGAGGACCTTCGCTTCCCATCACAAAACAACACGAGAACAAAAGTGCAAGACTGATGTATGTACGCCAGCAGCGGTGTGGTGGTAAACAAGTCCAAATCCGCCATATTTCCATCCAACTTTTGCCACAAGTTGAAAAGAAAGAACTTCCTCCTCGCACAAACACACCGTTACACACACATTTTCCGGAAAATCCAGCAAAAGATGTTTGGCTCGACTTTCTTTTGAGTTGTTTGTAACAAAAAGTGTGTGTGTGTGTGTGTGTGTGTGTGTGTGTGTGTGTGTGTGTGTGTGTGTGTGTGTGTGTGTGTGTGTGTGTGTGTGTGTGTGTGTGTGTGTGTGTGTGTGTGTGTAAGGGCTTGTGATTCACATACGTGTGCCATTCAGACGTGTCAGCCTCGGTAGTGGTTCCCATTCATCATCTGTTTCTGTCTCACTCACACAAGTTCCGAGCATTTCGGGAGTCTCAAAGTTTCTTCACTGCAATAGTTTCTCCGGAGACCTTGCAAGAAGTCGCAAGAAGAATTGAGGGGTGAGGGCGGCGTGGATGCTGCAAACCATGTCAGCAATGTATCATTCACACTATGCTGGAATCTGCGGCAGCCAGCGTCCACGACGACTGCGCGATCTTCTTCCAATGGGAAAAACACATTTCGGGAATTCGGCTGAATGTCGTCGTTTGTTCAATAAAGCGATTAAGATTTCATCCCATTGTTGCCCGGAGTTTTCGGTTTGCGAAATTCGAGACGAGGATAATTTAGTAGCTGCCCGGTGACTTGGTCGACGTTGTGCTGACTTGTCTTACGAAATTTTGTAGCGAAAAAATTGTTTGAAATACTTTTTTACTAGTCGAAACCTTGGTTCCGTACAAGTCGTGTTCTGCTTTTCCCTCAACATGAAAATCTTACTTGCGATAACATACCACAACGATGACGACTAATCCACCAATAACTCGGATTGAGCTCGAACTTGAATTCAAATTCGTGGAAGTGATGATCGGACGAACAGCCGCTCGTTGTTCTCGTTTGATTTGAATTTCTGTAGATCACGTTCCCACGAGCACATCAATCGGGTGAGTTAGGAGCTTGAGCGTGAGTTTTGCTTTGTTTTAGAAACCAGACTTGAACTTTTTTTTTGTTTTGGCAAGCAAACGACTGGAGACGATATCGAAAATTACCAGGAAAAAAGACGTATTGTTTGGCGTGAGTAGTCGTTTTGGTACGGCAATAAATCTTGACTTTTGGCTGTCAATCAATGTTCTGAAGATACGGTGTGTTTTAAGCATTATTCAGTTCATAGTAAATCTAAATGAAATAAAAAAACGTGGAGATCTTTTGTGGCGATCAAACCCATTTGAGATTATGTTGAAAATCACCTTTATTTGTCTTTATTGGTTTTTTATCATAATATCTGAACAACTAAACATATGAACAATTTTCAATACCAAGCTGTTGGACCCAAAACTGGACCGAGTAGACCACATTCGGACAACACTCGTTCATCCAAAACCGAGAAAATCAAGTGCATATTTTTATCAACATCCTCACACTTTTGATTCTTAGTCGATAAGTATGCAGCAATTCCATTTGAAAAGAGCCGAAACCGAAAAAAAAGTTCTCCAATCGGGCTCAAAATTTTTCTAGGGGTTCCTTGGCCAAAATAATTAGACCCGTATTTTTTTGTTTGGCCATTAGGGTGACCTACGTCGTGCTAGGGTGGCGCGAAAAAGTTTCTCGCAAAAACTACTATTTTAAAAAAATCATATCCCCGCGTCATTTCATCCAAGTTTGATTAGTTTGTCTATCTGAGAAAAATAGTTAGAAGTTTGAAAAATCTAGCTAACCATTTGAAAAAGTCGCATGAAAACTTTAAATGTCGTGTCTGGACCAAAGAGCCTATGTCTGAAAATATTTTTATCGGATTCCTCAGAAAATTTTACTTATTTGTCAAAAATTGTCGACAATAAAAACTGAGTTTTTCGACGCGTCTCGCGCAAAAACAGGAAAATTACGAAATCGGCAAAAATTCAACGTTTTTCACAAAACTGCGAAAACTTCAAAATTTCAGCGATGACCTAAACATTTTAGGTACCAAAAGTTGCGTCTTTCAATTACGAAAATTTTGATACCCAAACATGAATACGTCATCGTTGAAATTTTATAGTTTATAAATCGCAGTTTAGGTGAAAAAAACTGTTTTTTTTCTCATTTTTGTCATTTTCTTGTTTTACGCGTGGCGCGTCGAAAAACTTAGTTTTTATTTTCAAAAAATATCTCGGAAACGTACGGTTCAATATCGCCAACTTTTTGATATGACATTGTATTATGTGAAATTTTCCGAGGAACCCGATAACATATTTTCAGACATAGGCTCTTTGGTCAAAACGCTATTTCAAGTTTTCATACGACTTTTTCAATTGTCAAGCTAGATTTTTGAAACTTCTTACTATTGTTCCCAAATAGTATATCCTCTTAAATCGGATGAAAAGGCGCGGAGATATGATTTTTTTTTTGAAAAAAGTGGTTTTTCAAAAAATAACATAAATCGCCATTTTTTAACCACATAGTATACCTGATAAGTTTAATGTAATTTCTGGACGATCTTAAAAATATATTTTTTGCAATTCCGTCGTGAAACTACTTGCTTTTCCTGTCATTCTTGAAAGTCGAAATAGCCTACTTTTCTGTACCAAAAATAACAGAATCGAATAGCAACACTTTTCAAAATAAATGCTGAAAAGTTCTACTTTTCAGCACTCAAATGAGTGCTGAAAAGTTGAACTTTTCAGCACTTGTTTCGAAAAGCAACACTTTTCAACATTTTTTTTATTTAAACGATTTATTGACAAAATAAATGAAAATTTGACATAAAATTTCACTCAGTGTGTGTTTTTTGGAATTGCAAAAAATGTTGTATGGAACTCGTTGCAAAACTTGATTTTTTCAGCACTCTTCGTATTTATCCAACTCGGTGAACCTCGTTGGATAAATGTACGACTCGTGCTGAAAAAATCCTCTTTTTGCAACTTTTTGCATAAACTACTATTTATATATTGCCAAATACATGTAATATTAAAACCAGAAGACTTGGAAAAGAAGATCAGTTTTAATTAACAAGACAATTATGTCAAGATAAAAATGTTGTTTAAAATTGATCATTTATTTGGTTGAATATATATGATGTAATCTGTTATAACCATTTTTTTCTAGGTTTAATTATTTATGAATCATAAATTTTACAAATACTGACTGATTTTCATCTTCTTATAATGTATTGTAAGTTTATGCCACCAACTCAATTATGGGAAGAAGTTTTTTTTTAAATATAAGATTTTTTGATTAAAAACAAGCTTGCCTTTACTAATTCAATTTGAAGTTCTGTTTAAACTTTGATTTTTGAGACCACGGATCAATGAAATAATTTAAACAAACCAATTAAAAAATAAATATCCAGGAATGTCTTTCCATATTTTCAGAGCATTAATTTTTCTGGAAGTAAAGTAATTCTGGGAAACGTGAATTTTTAACAAATTTGGCTGGAAATCCCAGAGATTTTTGATTTTTTGCAATCACAAAATATTCTAACGAATGTTTGATAAAATGCACCGTTTTGGAACTATATTCACTCATGGGTAAACATTTTTCGGAAAAATTTCCTACAATTTTCTCTCTGAGACTTCGAAAATAGGACAATTAGTTTCTGAAATATAGCCTCACAAAGAATTCGTATCGATGGCCCGATTATCAATGTTGAAAAATGAAACTTTTGTAAAGATTTTTGACCAACAAAAATATCGTGTTAATTCAAGTATAAGCATAAGCATCACGAGGTTCACTAAAAAAAATTTTGCCGGCTTATATTTTTTTAACTTATCGGCATGACTCAAAGAACTCTTTTTTGAAATTTTTACTCATTCCAGCTTTGGAACATCACTTCAACCCAAAAATGGCGTCACGTTACGCGATCTCACCCTAAAGCCCATAGGGCCATCATTCACGCGCGTATCCGACGCGTCCCTCTTTTCTTTCATTAATCTCGACCCCGTCAAAAAAAAATGGAGTCTCGCGCTCGCTCTTCTCGCACATCATTCACAGCGTGACACTCGTTAGCACTAAATCATCTAGATAAATATTTATGTTCTAGATGAGCGCAATAATACTGCGCCGTCCAACGGAGTCTCACAAACACACACACACACACACATACAAAACGAACCGCGACTCCTCAACAAACGCGTCTATCGTTCAAAAGATGCGAGAAAAATATATTTATGGAATTTATATCCGTAAAGAAATATATCATCACCGAGTGACAGATTTTATTATCCTTGCACAGTGAGCCAAAGGTTCTCTTCCGTCACAAGGAGTCGATCTCCCGCGAGCCAACAGCAACGGCAATGAGTGTCACTCACTCAGACGGTGAGTCACGACGACCGAGGATCTTGAGCAAGCAGTGAGAGCTCAACATTGAAAGAAAGCTGCTCAGCTGGCATCCTGTTCTCGTGTTTTCCATCCAAGTTCGGACCCTTGCCACGCTCTCTCTCTTCTGGTTCATATTTTAATCTAGCGTAGAAGGATATATTTCAGAAAAGTGGATGTATTGTTGTCTTTTCTTCCAGTTTCGCTATAAATTAGGACATGTGTCAGCTTTCTGAAGGATTTATGACAAATTTATTCTTTTCTTGTGCGGAGCTCTGGCTAAGGCTAGGTTGAGCCCGGTAGTATTTATGCCCCCGGCTAGCTGGGAGGATCGGCATTTATGCAGCAACCCGAGAGCAGATTGGCCGGCGACGACGAAGACGAGCCAGCCCAGAGTGATGTATTTTCGATGCTGCTTTCTTGGGAAAGTGAAGTGAAGGACATCGCCCTCTACAGGGGGGCATTCGGATGGCATGTTGTTAGCTAACTAATAGAAAGTTTTAAAATAAAATAAGACAGCGTAAACTAGGGTGATATTGATAAGATTTCAACTTATTTTTCAAATGTTATGAGAACGGTAATACATGTCTCAAGATGTTTTTTAGATTGTACTTTTGTAGACCACACATTATTTATGTACAATTAAAAAAAATCAATCGCGCTATAATAAAAAGTTTATTGAAAATGTTAGTTTTTAAAATCGGATTGACAATAATAGTCACTGTTTTTATTACAAATTTCAACATAAATGTGAGCAACTTGGAATGTTAACGTCAAAGAGCAAGAGCAACTAGACCAAAACAGGAATTTTTAAAATACTTTTTTCTCGACCTTCTTCAATTTCAGTGAAACTATGTAGGCATGTTATCCTACGCTTAGGTAAACCATTTTTGTGTATATGGAGCAGGTTTCACTCAATAGTGAAATTTGAGAAGGGCGTTTTTATTTTATTTTTATATTTATTTAAAAAAAAAATACACCGAAAAAAAACACGCCACTTTTACGAGGTTTTTTTTATTTTTAAGTTTAAAAGTCAATTTTGAAGGTGAGCCAAGATTTTTGCTCAACATTTTTGTTAAAAATAGCCTAAGATGTTACAAAAAGACTCACAAAAAATGCAGAATGAAGCAACTCACCGAAAAAAAAAATCATTTACTGAAACTGTTTTTTGAAAAGTGCTCTGAACGTCATAATTTTCAAAAACCAATTTTGGGAATCGATTCTCCAGACAATTTTTGCATAAAAGTCTCCCTATTAACCAACGTCCTAAGACCAATCCTTGTGAAGTTACAGTGGTTCTAAAAAAGAAAATGTCGAAAAAATAGGGTTTTGGCAATTTCTATATGACAGACTTGATTTTCCAGTCTCGAAAATATTTTTTAATGAATTGCTCGTCCCATTTCCCAACAGAATTTCTTTGTTATATGAATATACATTTGAGGTTCAGTAAGTAAACAGTTCCAAGTTTGATCAAAATTTATCAAAATTGTTTGTTTTATCAGTTTTTGTTGCCGCCAACACCAATTTTGTAATAAGATTCATAAATTTTCCAAACTTGTTCTACTTATCATGTTTGTGAGTTAAGATATATTTTTGAATTATGTTCTGATAACAGAAACTTGTATCATAGAAACTAATTATAACTGTCTCTGTGTAGAATTGTCCAAAGAATCCGATTTTGCAGTCCGTTTTCCTATTCAAATTCAATGTTGTTTTAAAAATATGACACTTTGAAAGTATAACCAGCCATTTTTAGATCTCTTTGACGCAAATGATATGGACCACAGAAACATTAATTCAAAAATATTTTCATCAAATTTCTCGGAATAATTTATAAAAAAATATCTTAGAATGGTTGAGTTAGATAAAAAGACAAATAGATAATTTCTTGATTTCATAGTTAATACCAAACTATATATTTTTTTATATTTTTAATGAATAGATCAGAAAATTTTCGAAAGTTTCTTTTTTAACATTGAAAATTAGACCAAAAGTTTCCATTTCAATTCATGTCTCCTAAATCAGATTTTGCACAATCACGCACTATAGCTCAGAAGAAGTATTATTTGAGTCCTCTTTAACTTATAAAAAAAATCAAAATTACAATATGGGGAATTAAACTTTGAGGAATTAAAAATAAAATTAAAAAATTCGAAATTTCTTTTTTTCATGTACCCGTTTTTTCCAAAAAGTCATAATCATAACCTAAAACTATGCCAAAGACACCATATCGATCAGAAAATCCCGTCTCAAGATAACTAATGATACAAAATTGCTTCTTTGACCTAAGGAATGCACACACAAACTGTCATCCAAATAAAAAAAAATGAAAATTGAAAAACCGCGTAAAAATTTACGAAATTGTAGAGAACTACTCAGATGTAAAACTAATACTATAAAAGCGTAATACAAGATGTAAAACCAATGTAATTAAATCCAACATTTGAATGATTGTTGTTATATTTTAAATAAGTTTACATGAGCAGTTCTCTAGGATTTCGGTCATTCGATTTTTTTTGTATTTTTTAATCCGACTGAAACTTTTTTGGTGCCTTCGGTATGCCCAAAGAAGCCATTTTGCATCATTAGTTTGTCCATATAATTTTCCATACAAATTTGGCAGCTGTCCATACAAAAATGATGTATGAAAATTCAAAAATCTGTATCTTTTGAAGGAATTTTTTGATCGATTTGGTGTCTTCGGCAAAGTTGTAGGTATGGATACGGACTACACTAGAAAAAAATAATACACGGTAAAAAAAATTTGGTGATTTTTTTATTTAACTTTTTGTCACTAAAACTTGATTTACAAAAAAACACTATTTTTAATTTTTTTTATTTTTTGATATGTTTTAGAGGACATAAAATGCCAACTTTTCAGAAATTTCCAGGTTGTGCAAAAAATCATTGACCGAGTTATGAATTTTTTAATCAATACTGATTTTTTCAAAAAATCGAAATTTTGGTCGTAAAAATTTTTCAACTTCATTTTTCGATGTAAAATTAAATTTGCAATCAAAAAGTACTTTAGTGAAATTTTGATAAAGTGCACCGTTTTCAAGTTATAGCCATATTTAAGTGACTTTTTTGAAAATAGTCGCAGTTTTTCATTTTTTAAAATTAGTGCACATGTTTGCCCAGTTTTGAAAAAAAATATTTTTGAAAAGCTGAGAAAATTCTCTATATTTTGCTTATTCGGACTTTGTTAATACGACCTTTAGTTGCTGAGATATTGCAATGCAAAGGTTTAAAAACAGGAAAATTGATGATTTCTAAGTCTCACCCAAACAACCCACCATTTTCTATCGTCAATATCTTAGCAACTAATGGTCCGATTTTCAATGTTAATATATGAAACATTTGTGAAATTTTCCGATCTCTTCGAAAAAAATATTTTCAAAATTTTCAAATCAAGACTAACATTTCAAAAAGGCCAAACATTCAATATTACGCCCTTTTAAAATGTTAGTCTTGATTTGAAAATTTTGAAAATATTTTTTTCGAAAAGATCGGAAAATTTCACAATTGTTTCATATATTAACATTGAAAATCGGACCATTAGTTGCTGAGATATTGACGATAGAAAATGGTGGGTTGTTTGGGTGAAACTTAGAAAACAACAATTTTCCTGTTTTTAAACCTTTGCATTGCAATATCTCAGCAACTAAAGGTCGTATCAACAAAGTCCGAATAAGCAAAATATAGAGAATTTTCTCAGCTTTTCAAAAATATTTTTTTCAAAACTGGGCAAACATGTGCACTAATTTTAAAAAATAAAAAACTGCGACTATTTTCAAAAAAGTCACTTAAATATGGCTATAACTTGAAAACGGTGCACTTTATCAAAATTTCACTAAAGTACTTTTTGATTGCAAATTTGATTTTACATCGAAAAATGAAGTTGAAAAATTTTACGACCAAAATTTCGATTTTTTGAAAAAATCAGTATTGATTAAAAAATTCATAACTCGGTCAATGATTTTTTGCACAACCTGGAAATTTCTGAAAAGTTGGCATTTTATGTCCTCTAAAACATATCAAAAAATAAAAAAAATTAAAAATAGTGTTTTTTTTGTAAATCAAGTTTTAGTGATAAAAAGTTAAATAAAAAAATCACCAAATTTTTTTTACCGTGTATTATTTTTTTCCAGTGTAGTCCGTATCCATACCTACAACTTTGCCGAAGACACCAAATCGATCAAAAAATTCCTTCAAAAGATACAGATTTTTGAATTTTCATACATCATTTTTGTATGGACAGCTGCCAAATTTGTATGGAAAATTATATGGACAAACTAATGATGCAAAATGGCTTCTTTGGGCATACCGAAGGCACCAAAAAAGTTTCAGTCGGATTAAAAAATACAAAAATTAAAATTGAAGAAAAAAGACCGATTACGTAGAGAATTGCTCACATGCAGTCTAAAATACGTGTAGTATATTTTTTGCAATTCCGTCGTGAAACTACTTACTTTTCCTGTCATTGTTGAACGATGAAATAGCCTACTTTTCTGTACCAAAAATAACAGAATCGAATAGCAACACTTTTCAAAATAAATGCTAAAAAGTTCTATTTTTCAGCACTCAAATGGGTGCTGAAAAGTTGAACTTTTCAGCACTTGTTTCGAAAAGTAACACTTTTCAAAAAAATTTTGATTTAAACGATTTATTGACAAAATACATGAAAATTCGACTTAAAATTTCACTCAATGGGTGTTTTTTGAAATTGCAAAAAATGTTGTATGGAACTCGTTGCAAAACTTGATTTTTTCAGCACTCGTCGTATTTATCCAACTCGGTGAACCTCGTACGACTCGTGCTGAAAAAATCCTCTTTTTGCAACTTGTTGCATAAACTACTATTTTGCTTTGGAAAGTAACAAATTAAAAAAAATACATAGATCTTTAAACAACTAAAATTTAAAGAATTTTTTAAATGAGCTCTCTATTGGGTTAGGTAACTGTTGAGATATCCGTGCTTAACTGTTTCCATGTCATCCATACAACAAGTGAACTTTAAATGTGAAGGCGAGGGGCGGTGGCAAACAAAATTCACAGTGTGTAAATTACAAATTACGGTACTTTGGAATCTCCCTAATGATTTTTTACAGCAAAGTTACTGAAAATAAGAGTGTTTTTGCCATGGTTTTCAGCACATCAGAATTTCAGTATTTTAAAAAATCAGGAAAAATTTAATACAGCAGTGTTATTAAAAATTTGCAATTCATCAATTTGATCCAGAAAATATAAAAAATATTGCAATTACAGTTTAAAGAAAATGTTTTTTATGCAATTAGTTCATCTTTTTTAAATTCACAGATATTTAAAAGTAAAATTCCAAAAAATTGAATATTCTTTGATTGAAGTCATGAATTACTAGTGAACGACCCTTTTCCCTGCCAACGGGTACGGAGTAAAGACGCTCTGAAGAAAAAGATAACGTATTTATAAAACAAAAGAGATCCCTCACCAGACAGGACGAGACAACCTCAGTCTGTCACGTCTGGACTGGGCACGAATCTCCTCCATTTATCTTCCGATGGTTGATAAGAAAGTCTAGGCTAGATGACCTTCGAATGTTGAGAAAGAAAGTCGGTTGAACTTTGTCAACTTTCCAGCCATCATAAAGTCTGTTTGACATGTTTTGATTCTCAAAATGAATAATTTTTCAAAAGCTTTCGTAGTGAAGTGATTTTTTTAATATTTAGAATTTTAAATTGCAATAGATCAGACCAGTTTTCAAGCTTCACGAATTCTTTCTCAGGTTACCAAAATCCGAATGTTTTATTGGAAGATTAAAACAAAACCCCTTTTATTACAGGCAAAAGGTATTACTTCTAAAATAGTCATATCTCAAACAAAAACTCTCCCTTTCTCTCTCTCACACACTCTCCTTCGCCATTCACTCCTTCCGGTGTCAACTGCAGACGCAACCTGCGTCCGATTGTTAATTGTTTTCGCCGAGTTGTTGGTCCTCGTTCTCTCTCTCTTACTCTATTTTTACGATTCTCCACTTCAATAAATAAAAATAAAATATAGCAGCTTATAAGGACACCGAAACCCGTCGAGAGTAAGAGCGCCCTTTGGGTTTTCCGGGCAGCGAAAGAATCCCGCGTGGTTCCCGCATACCAAAATAATTTATTAGATTTTTAATTCTGTTCCGTGCAAAATTCTAATAGAAATAAAATTGCACACTGTCTGTGGCAGCAGCAGCAGCAACAAACGAATGGGTTTTACTGCCAAAGAGCTGTACTCTCCGGAGAGAGGAAGGTAAATCTGCACACCGATCTAACGACTATTCAAAGCAGTTTGGGTTGAGCAGAGTGACAAAGCGAGGAAGTCATTGTAAGTGAAGGTGAAAGGACTGTTTGCAGACAATGATTTTATTTATCTAAGAAGATCAACCAATCTCTAAAAAAATATTTTAGGTGTGATAACTTAAATTTTGAAAAAAAGTTTTTGATTATTTCCTGAGTTGAAAATTATTCAAGAAATTTATGGTACATATTTGCTTGAGCTAAGTAATGAAAATATCCGAACTCTATAGGAATCAAAGCCTACCCCGTGCAAGCAGCAATTCTTTCCAGTAATCACCCTGCACCCATAAAGCATTTCCAATTTGCTGGGAAAAGCATTCCCACATTTGTTTCAATAATCTCGTGTGCGCCTCAGAAATAATAAACATCCTGTGTGCACTTGGGCTTCCGGCCACAAAAATTTCCAATGAGCTCCGAAAAAAGAACTAAGAAAATATCCGGTGGCGATTTTTCTCTGCGGTTTGCTTGAGCTTTCTTATAATGGCGGAAAAGTAAATACACGTGCGGGCGCACAAGCACAAAAAGAATTATTTTATTGTTCCATTCTTTAAATTGAAAAACGCAAATTGAGATGAAATGGAAGGAAACCCCTGCCGCCGTGAAAGCCCCGGTACAAAATATGAAAGGATCGTTTGCGAAACAGAGCAAAATACAACCCCCGACCACTCACCTGGAGTAAATTTGGAAAGGAATGAGAAAAAAAATGAAGGATCTTGAGGAGCGAGAAAAAAGCCCCCAATCATACCACCACAATCATGGTTTGAACGAGGACAGGAAAGGATAACAAAGAAAAATGTATAAGGGTATGTTTATGCGGTGCACACGCATAAAAGAATGGATGGAACAATAATTTTGTTTGCACTCATAAAGAAAATTATTTTTTTTTGGTCGGAAAATACTTTTTGTTTGTAGGAACCCTCAAAAACCATAATTCGATCCTTATAATTTGTTGTTATGGTTTAACCTTATATAGCATATATCATATAATCTTGACTTAAATTTAAAAAATACCTGAAATCAACTTTTTCCGTGCACAGAAAAAAAATGATGATAGGGGAGATGGGGGTAAGACGGCCAGCCTAAGGGAGAAGTCTAATAAAATTTACACAACAGATTATTTTGATCTAAAATTACGTACATATTGTGCTACTACTAGTCCATTATAGAAATGACATAAATTAGTTGGTTTAAAAACCAATTTTCAATACTTTTCAGCAATTTTTAAAAAATAATTGAAATCGTATATATATGAAATACGCGGGGTAAGACGGCCACCCATGTGGGGTAAGACGGCCAATGCTATAAATTAACTTAATAACTTTGCTAAATCCACCCAAAAACCTACATGGTTGGTTCAACAGACTTCTCTGAACATCATAACTATTTTGGTTGAAAAAAATCAGGTTTCAAATGTGAAGAAAAATGCTGTTTAAAAAATTTCATATTTTGGCTCAGTGAATTTCATATTATTGCGACCACATTTTATGAAAAACTACGAATTTTTACTACAAAACAAACACAATTTGATACAAAAAAAATTAGTTTGTGTATTTCGATTAGAATAAGTAAATCAAAATTATGTAAACAATATTAAATTAGCAATTTTTATGAAAAGTTTGATAGGATTTCATACTATTCCATGAGTTTTGCTATATCACAGTAAAGAATGTTGTCGAAACGGTAAAACTTCAATTTAACATGAAAAAATATTTGAAGACAGAAAAACATATTGTTATTTAACAAAAATTCCTAAGTTGTAATTGATGAAAATTACATCCAGTTTCAAGTTCAATTTTTTTTGTTTATTTTGAGCTGTTTTTATACTATTTCAAACAATATTTCTGGCAAAGGAAGGAGGAACAGTATTGCTGAAAATTTTAGTAATATTCATTAGTATACTTATTAAAACAGTGGGGTGGCCGTCTTACCCCTCCTGGCCGTCTTACCCCCAGCTCCCCTAATATTCATCAGGAAATGGAGACAGATTATGAGTAAAAAAATAAATATTACAAAAGAAAATTTTGAATTCTCTTCAGTTTCTGGTGAATATTCATCAGGTTCACTTTTTACACATTTTTAGGTAATATTGCTCAAAAAAGAGGTAATATCCAACCTTCCAAATTTTCAAAATTCCAAAATTCAACTTTTTTTTGCTGGGTGGCATTATAGCATTTCAAAGAAATACAGCAGACCGATTCTTAGCGAAGCTACACCAAAATGTCACATTTTTCAATTTTCAATATGATTTTTAATATGAAAAAAAAATCATTTTTATCATGATGCAATAATTGCAATGTGCTTTAAATGCGTTTTCTTACCTTAAAAGCCAAGAACATTGACCAAAAGTGGTCTGCAAACTATTGTACGAGAGAGGAGTTTTTTTCATAAATCTGCTCCTTTCGTTGTCCCGTCACGAAAAGAAATGGCTGGCATAAACTCAAATTTTATACAATTCTTTCAGTTCAAGGAACAAAAGATTCGTTTTTTAATTTGTGATAATGTGTAGACGAGCAAAAGTTTTAAAAAATCAAACTGGCAAAACTTTAGCTATTTTTGTAGTGTGCCTTTTAAAAGTCCAGTTTTACGATGTTGTCCCGTCACGCTTAGCTTAGCTTAGCTTGGTTGACCGTACTCTAGCCGAGCATAACGCTCACAATAGCTAGGTTGGCGCCGATAAGGAAAATAAATGCGTCAGGAATGTGCCGAATGACACATATGTTTTTTCCCCCATTTCGTCATATTTCCGTTTATTATCATTCTGTTTTTATTTTCAAAAATCAAATCTTAAGAACGTACAGGACGACATCTCAATTTTTTTTTATTTGATATATGAAATTTCCCGAGGAATCCGATAAAAATATGTTCCGACATAGGCTTTGTGGTCTAGACACGGTCAAAACGCCATTTACGAAAATTTACGAAAATGCACGCATTTGTGACCACTCTAGCACGATGCACATCACCCTAACGGCCAAACAAAAAAAAACGGGTCTAATTATTTTAGCCAAGGAACCCCAAGAAAATGTTTAAGCTTGATCGGATAACTTTTTTTTCTATTGGAATTGCTTAATTTTAAAAGTTTTTTTTTCAAATCTCTAAGGTCGATGCAAATATTTAAAAAAGTTTTTGTCCCTCGGCCCTGGCCGATGTCAAGGGGGGGGCAAAAAAATAAAAAAATATAAAAATTTAAATAGCAAGCCATAGTCATCACATTTAAATGAAAAAAGTGTTTTAAAATGCATTTTACACTAGTTCAGTTTTTTTGCAATCATTAGTTTTCAAAAAATCTAAGATCTGACAAAAACAAAAACTTTTAAAAATATTTGTACCAGCCTAATAAAAATCAAAATCCATGTTCATCTGTAAGACTCAAATATACCTCTATTGGTTAGAATTTTTGGAAATGTCACATTTTTGTCTTCAACCCTGTTATTCCAAAGGTAAAATAATACCACAAAATAAAATCATTTCAATACCAAGTTGAGGTCTTCTGGATTTTTAAACATTGCTTGAATACCAAAACTTGGTATTGCCGTAGTTTTAATTTTAGGTATTCCCGCGCCCTTGGAAAGTCATATTTTGGTATTCCTGTGGTCTTCCACAAACATGATTTTGGTATGATTTCATGGTATTTTACCGTCTATTACTGGGTAACCAAGAGCACATTTTGGTCACTGGTATTTGCACAAGAAATACCAAAATTTGGTATTTTCATACCATTTTTAGTGCTGCAGTTCAAGTTAGTGAAAAAAACGGAAATGATCCATATGCAACAGCCAAATCTACTCACCTGATGATTCCATGTTGTTCTTGGTGATATTCTTCACCACAATGAATGCATTTGTCATTGATGAATGGCCTGTGCTTGAAGTTCTTGAAGCTTGTGAAAAATAACAAGATTGAAAAATAAGTATTATTAAAATGAAACTGGATTGAAATTCACCAAAATTCAATAATCTGTTGTTTGACTCGTTTTTCAAAGTATTTGGTTATCCCGACTTAGAGAAATTTCAACGTGTTTGAAAAAATATTAGTGGGTATATCACAAAACAAATTAAATCACTTTTAACATTTTTGGGTTTCAAGTCCTTGTAGCGCAAAATTAATTATCTCGTCAAAAATTTTAAAAAAATTCCATAGTTTTAGAGCAAATTGATGAAACCTTTCAATACCAAAATAATACCAAAATGTGGCATCCAGACTTAGAAAATTTTCCACAGTTTCAAGTAATTTCTTTAGAGGGTATATCAAAAATTTTTGAAATCAAGTTTGAAATTTCCGGTTTTTAATTAAAGCATTTGCTTTGATACATCATTGCAGCGCAAAATTAATTATTTTGTCAAAATTGGTCAAAATTTTCCCATAGTTTCAGAGGAATTTGATAAAATACTGTAATACCAAATGAATATCAAAATGTGGTGTTCGACCATTGACAAATGCTGCAATTTTGCAATATTAAAACAATACCTTAAATTGGTATGATACCATATTTTGCTCTTGCATAATCCTTAAGACAAATTTTAAAGGGTCCAGGAATACCAAAATTTGGTATCGATACCAGAGAAAGGTATTATTACGTATTTCCCTTGTTATTTACTCATGCTCGGGTACTTTTTACATAAATAACAATCAAAATATCTTTCAATATTGAAATGCTTTGGATTTTATTTGATTTAGACAATCTTCCTTGTTGCTTCCAGCTTCTTTTAACTGTGCTCACACCACAAGTGCAAGGGATCTAAAAAAATGTTAGTGGGATAAGCAGTTTTGGTCAGGATTTATCATAGAAGAGAAGATGATGTTGATGAAGTTGATTTTTTGAGCCAACATACGACGACGGCGATGTTCACTTTATAGCTGTCGGCCACTATTGCTAATACCAATCCATTGTGTCTTTCTCTTATCGATAAGTTCTTTGCCACCCTGGGCTTCTGAGTGTATGAAAGTGTGAAACGGGGTGAAAGCCAGGGATGCCAGATACACAGATTTGTCTGCGTTTCACAGACTTTTGAGCTTGTGCCAGACATTTTTTGAGATGCACAGACTTTTAAAAAACTTCATTAAATTAAATTTTGTAATCTTTTTTGTCGAAATTTATTTTGTTAGACTTCGAATGCTTAAAAACGCGATTTCTGATGTATTTCAATGACTATGAATTGATGTATTTGAATTTTAGACAAATGCACAGACATACACAGACTTTTTTACAGACATTTTAAAAAACCAAGTGGCATCCCTGGTGAAAGAACCATATTGGCACTTTGAATTTTGGGGCGCCCGCCACGGGATTCGAACCAACGACCTCTGGATTGTGAGTCCAGTTCGCGATCCGACTAACCCACACGTGCGGGTAAAAGGTAATATACATAAACTGATTTTTTTTTTTGTAGCGACATTGCTATGAAATTAATAAGAATTCCGGTACTACACGATTTAATGCGGAATCACAGTGACATTCTGGAATTATTGAAAAACTTACCAAAAACCGGAGTGATTCCGGATGGGTTACCAATCTGACATGGTGCCAGAAATTCTTTACATGGAAATGAATGGATTGACAATGGGGACCGACTTTGCTTATTTGTTACTCATCCCTTAAAAATAACTCGCTGAGATATGTTTATATATGTCAGTGAGTTAATTTTGTGATATACAACTCTGCTTGGTTAAATGTTTCACGTATGACTAAAGTTATTGATACTGTTCATCTTCTACTTTGTAGCATGGCTATCTAGTTAATAGTTTGACATTTTCAATTCCTACACCACCTTAAAGATTGATATCCGTCAGAGAAGGTCGCGAGACCCCAGTTCAACCGTCCTCATCCAGCGGCAGCCAGCAACATGGTACGCCCGTTCGCATAAATCACTCGAGATCAGCCATGATAATTGCAGCTTTCCGAGCGTCTCTCCTCCTCCACCATCGTAAACCCAAACTAATATCGTCGCGCACAAACAAACAGAGTGATAATTAATTTTCCAGATAATTTACTAAAAATGCTAATGCGAATAGTTATACTACTTCTCAGCCACATCGTCTGCCATCCAGGTCCACAGCTTATACGACGGGTCTCGCAAATACATAACTCGTATAACTCAACTCGGCCCGCTTCTATATGATTTAGGCGAAGTAATCATCATATTTTGAGATTAAATAATTAGATCGATAGTGAGCTGCCAAGCTGCCGGGGTGCCCTCGTGGAAAAGTATGCTTGTTTTCAATCAGAGTTGCTGTCTGTGCGGCGCACGATGATCCACGAAGCTCGTTCCGAGGCGCACACAAAAATGGAAAGCATAAACTGGACGAACGAAAACAAAACCATAACTTTTGCATTTTTCTCCTGCGAACTCACTTCACACACACACAGACGACAGAGACCGACCGTTCGTCTACGCTGGAAAAAAAAACTTGTTTCTTTTCCATGCTCCCAGCTCACCCACTTTTTGATCCACCAATTGATGTTGTTTATGTTTGCGAATGGCGGCTCTTTTCTGTTGAGACTCATTTTAATAATTTTGCTGCCTCCATCAGATACTCGTCGATGGGACGGAAAAGCTTTTCTTCATCTTCCACGTGGGTGAAGCTCCTGAAAATGTGCTATTGAAGCAGATAAAGCTGCAGTTCTTCCATCAACAGAAACTCCTTTTAATAAAAATACAAAAATACAAAAATACAAAAATACAAAAATACAAAAATACAAAAATACAAAAATACAAAAATACAAAAATACAAAAATACAAAAATACAAAAATACAAAAATACAAAAATACAAAAATACAAAAATACAAAAATACAAATACAAAATACAAAAATACAAAAATACAAAAATACAAAAATACAAAAATACAAAAATACAAAAATACAAAAATACAAAAATACAAAAATACAAAAATACAAAAATACAAAAATACAAAAATACAAAATACAAAAATACAAAAATACAAAAATACAAAAATACAAAAATACAAAAATACAAAAATACAAAAATACAAAAATACAAAAATACAAAAATACAAAAATACAAAAATACAAAAATACAAAAATACAAAAATACAAAAATACAAAAATACAAAAATACAAAAATACAAAAATACAAAAATACAAAAATACAAAAATACAAAAATACAAAAATACAAAAAAACAAAAATACAAAAATACAAAAATACAAAAATACAAAAATACAAAAATACAAAAATACAAAAATACAAAAATACAAAAATACAAAAAAACAAAAATACAAAAATACAAAAATACAAAAATACAAAAATACAAAAATACAAAAATACAAAAATACAAAAATACAAAAATACTTAAATACAAAAATAAAAAAATACAAAAATACAAAAATACAAAAATACAAAAATACAAAAATACAAAAATACAAAAATACAAAAATACAAAAATACAAAAATACAAAAATACAAAAATACAAAAATACAAAAATACAAAAATACAAAAATACAAAAATACAAAAATACAAAAATACAAAAATACAAAAATACAAAAATACAAAAATACAAAAATACAAAAATACAAAAATACAAAAATACAAAAATACAAAAATACAAAAATACAAAAATACAAAAATACAAAAATACAAAAATACAAAAATACAAAAATACAAAAATACAAAAATACAAAAATACAAAAATAAAAAAATACAAAAATACAAAAATACAAAAATACAAAAATACAAAAATACAAAAATACAAAAATACAAAAATACAAAAATACAAAAATACAAAAATACAAAAATACAAAAATACAAAAATACAAAAATACAAAAATACAAAAATACAAAAATACAAAAATACAAAAATACAAAAATACAAAAATACAAAAATACAAAAATACAAAAATACAAAAATACAAAAATACAAAAATACAAAAATACAAAAATACAAAAATACAAAAATACAAAAATACAAAAATACAAAAATACAAAAATACAAAAAAAAAATACAAAAATACAAAAATACAAAAATACAAAAATACAAAAATACAAAAATACAAAAATACAAAAATACAAAAATACAAAAAATACAAAAATACAAAAATACAAAAATACAAAAATACAAAAATACAATTCATGTTTCACTTCCACCAGTATCTCAATAAAAATAAATATTTACATAATCTACTGTATGACTTGTAACCAAACATTCTTCCTGTTTTGACATCTCAAGCTCCTACTATAGCTCTGATGCATCTCATCACCTGCAGATCTACTTTTGCAGTGAGATTTCGGTCTTGTTCAAAGCATGCAGACATTCTCCTTCTAATGCTCTGTTGACTCACAACCATCTCGACAAATATGAGATTCTTCCAACATCTCAGGTGTCCCCCGAACGTTGCTACCTATAACATTTGACGACGACGAAACGAGGACTCACCTGGGTGATTATCAGCGGGCGTACAGCATACCGGAGCTCATAACTATGCGACCCATTGTTAGGAGACTCGTAATGCTTCGGTGACTTTGAAGACACCGTCAACGACTACGACGTCAACGCGGGTGGAAAGCATCGCTTGTTGACTTTCTTTCACCCTCCACGGGTGATTGCACCGCGTATGTTAATGGGGGATCACTCATCTCGGCGGCGGTGAGGCGTTTATGACGGTGTCGTCGGGTTGGTTGGTAGGGACAAAGTTTGCCTCCGGGGCACATTGTCACTTGATAAGATTCAAACTAGACCAGACAGCTGTTCGCTCATGTGGTGGGCGAAGATGGGCTGGAGGATTCATGCGAGTAAAATGTTAGACAAGAAGTTACACAATTACCTAAAAAACAACTACCGTCAGTGGGGTGACTATGGGTCAAAAAACGATACACCTCTCGTAATTACTTGATAAAAAAAATCAATTCAAATAACATCGAAAATCTTTCAACGTAGATTTGTTCTTAGATAGTTTACTAACATTTTCCCATAATATGGTGGATTTTGATGAACACTACCTGAAATGCCAATAGTTTGAAAATTGACCCAATCTCACCCCTTAGAGGGGGTGACATTGGGTCAAATGAAACTAAAATGATGCTCAAACCCGAGCAGACGGAAATAACTTGGGAATAACATTTTTTGATATTTGAAAATACTAGGCCAATAACATTTTATGTTATTCATAACAAGATTTGTTATTCGTCGTTATGATTTTTTTGTTATTGGATCGTTATTGTGATAACAGACAAATAACATTTTTAGTTATTTTTCGAACAAATCTTTGTTATTATTTTTTGTTATTTTAACAACTAATCCGATCATCCCAATAACAGTTGGAGGTATTCTTCCATAACAAAAAATGTTATTCCAAAGTTGTTTTGGCTCTCAACCAATATCAGCCCAATAACAAATTTTGTTATGATAACATAAACTGTTATTAAACTCTTATGCAAAAATAGATTTTGCAGAAAAATTTCATAACACTTTTTGTTATTTTAACAGTATTTGTTATTGAAATGGCATGAATTTTGTTATTACCGTCTGCCCGGGAATACAATGATATGGTAAAAACAAGTCATCCAACAGTGTTTCTTGTTAGAGGGAATCGTATTGACATGCTACAATGTTTGAAGTGGAGATTTTCAAACATTTGGGTAGATCATGAGGAATCCCAACAAAAATTTTAGAAAAATGATTTTTGAAGAGGTCATTTTAGGCCAAAAACGTACCTCAACTTTAGACAGTCAGTGTCAAAATAACAGGATTTGCGCTAGGAACGAGATTTTTTCAGGGAAGTCATCTTAAGATGTCTCCTACACAACCCTTTTAACAGAATTCAGTTTCATTGAGAAGAATCTGAGAAATGGTAATATCCGTAAAAAATCACTTTGACCCAATCTCACCCCCCAGACCCAATGTCACCCCCACTGACGGTATATTTATTAGGATGGATACGGCTTTTCATCAGTTCTAAGATCAAATTCGGGGACCTTCGTACGTTGCACTATTACAGAACTAATTACACGAACCTCTCTTCAAAATTAGCACCTGGTCAGTTTCTGAACCCCCGCCATCAACGGTCTCTTTTGGCTGCTCTTCTATACCTACTCCTCACACACACAGACTCTTTTCGTGGCACGTGAGGATTCTCCAGACGGCTGGTCATAAATCAAGCCCATAAAACCATCTGTTTGTCAATTGAATGGGCCACCTTTAATGGCAATTTATATGCTATTATGCTCACGATTTACTGGTGTGCCTAATGCGCGGCAATCAAATCTGATGCGTTTGTGACAAAATCATGATTAATGATGCGCTGCCGTCAAGTCACGGGGCTGACGGGAGACTTCCTTCCGCGAACCTGAACCTCAACTCAACTCAGACAGCAAGCCGAAGCCAACGGCAGCAGGTTCTCGATTTAGTTCAAGGCAGCTTGTGAGTGTGGATGTAGGGGGAAACCCATTTACATCGATATTGATGGCAAATAAACACGACAACATATCGGCGTGCCATTTCCTGCCACGGACAGCTGGAGAGCGCGAACTTGGCGTGGCCCTGGTCTTGTCCTGGGACAAACCCGAAGGCACTGATCAAAGAGTGTAACAAATCTGAATCGCAGAATTACAACTTTTTTCGTTGCTCTTCTTATTATCAAATAAAAATGAGTTGTTTTTATTGAAATCAATGAAAACCTCTATGAAAAAAAGCAAGAAAAATTTTGAAACATTAATTACAGATTTTTTAATAAAATGACGATTTTAAAATGTGATTCTTTTTCCTGTGATCAGGAGGAAATCCAAATTTTTCGCGGAAACTTAGCACTTAGCCTAATGTGTGAGATTAACTTGCCTTACGTTTCTCTCAGCTTGCTGTTTTTTTCATATGGCACATAATTGCGAACATGGGCAGTAAACCCACTTGAAACTTTCTATTTTTTATGTACTTCGTTAAATGACTCAACGTTTTTGCAAAACACAGCTCAAACATATTTTGTGCAGGAGTGCTTTCCCTTCCATAATATATAACTGAATTAAAAAAATTGTAAAGTAGGTTATTTTAGATTGCAAATTTTGCTTTTGCAATAAAAATAATGTTAGAAACAACCCAAGTAACACTTTAAGCCAACCAGCCACCATCTAGTTTTATTGAGGTTTTATGGTAGTATCATGATTGCTTAATAACTTTATTTCGTCATTCACCGCAACCAATAAGCAAAAGCTAGGTTCTAACAAAGTTGTTTGCCTCAGACATAAATTAAAAATAAAATAAAATAAAATCCAGCTGGCTTTCAATGAGGTTTCATGAAAGTTAAAAGAGCATCTTGAAAATTAGATGGCAAGCGCTTTTATCACATGCTTCCTTAAAACCAAGGGTGCTGTAGCTTTCAAGTGCCATTAGGCATGAAAAAAGCTCGCTTAAAACCATAAGCTCCTAAAAGAGCATTTAACGCAGTCAAATAGCAATGCTTAAATATGGCGCTAAACGCATGGTCTGCACGGAGAAAAAACCGTTCTGAAATTCGTGAAAAAATGTTCATGTTTTCGCGTACATTAAATGTTCATGAAATCATGAACTTGATCACGAAATCATGTTGAAATGTTTACGATATCGTGAACAGTGTTCACAAAATCGGGAACACATTTTATGTTTAGAAGTTTACACATTGTTTTCGTTAGATGGCGTTGTGTACCAGAGTTTGTGTCAAGGAATCAGCGCTATCTGCAGGTGGAATTTCGTCGGCTGCATGCGAAGGAGCAAACGAAATCACGCACAGACATGTTTCGTTGCGCCCGACTTTGGCCTTCGGATGACGTCAAAGAAGTGAATCCAAATAGGGTCCCTAAGCAAATTGGGTCATTAAGATAAATTCAAATAAATCAAACATAAATGAATTTAGTTATTTTTTCAATAATTTTAACATTCAAGCAAATCAATTTGAATTGTAAAATTATAAAATTGTAAAATTGTAAAATTGTAAGATTGTAAAATTGTAAAATTGTAAAATTGTTAAATTGTAAAATTGTAAAATTTAAAATTGTAAAATTACAAAATTGTAAAATTGTAAAATTGTAAAATTGTAAAATTGTAAAATTGTAAAATTGTAAAATTGTAAAATTGTAAAATTGTAAAATTGTAAAATTGTAAAATTGTAAAATTGTAAAATTGTAACATTGTAAAATTGTAAAATTGTAAAATTGTAAAATTGTAAAATTGTAAAATTGTAAAATTGTAAAATTGTAAAGTTGTAAAATTGTAAAATTGTAAAATTGTAAAATTGTAAAATTGTAAAATTGTAAAATTGTAAAATTGTAAAATTGTAAAATTGTAAAATTGTAAAATTGTAAAATTGTAAAATTGTAAAATTGTAAAATTGTAAAATTGTAAAATTGTAAAATTGTAAAATTGTAAAATTGTAAAATTGTAAAATTGTAAAATTGTAAACTTGTAAAATTGTAAAATTGTAAAATTGTAAAATTGTAAAATTGTAAAATTGTAAAATTGTAAAATTGTAAAATTGTAAAATTGTAAAATTGTAAAATTGTAAAATTGTAAAATTGTAAAATTGTAAAATTGTAAAATTGTAAAATTGTAAAATTGTAAAATTGTAAAATTGTAAAATTGTAAAATTGTAAAATTGTAAAATTGTAAAATTGTAAAATTGTAAAATTGTAAAATTGTAAAATTGTGAAATTGTAAAATTGTAAAATTGTAAAATTGTTTAAACATTCAAACATTTAAACATTTAAACATTTAAACATTTAAACATTTAAACATTTAAACATTTAAAAATTTAAACATTTAAACATTTAAACATTTAAACATTTAAACATTTAAACATTTAAACATTTAAACATTTAAACATTTAAACATTTAAACATTTAAACATTTAAACATTTAAACATTTAAACATTTAAACATTTAAACATTTAAACATTTAAACATTTAAACATTTAAACATTTAAACATTTAAACATTTAAACATTTAAACATTTAAACATTTAAACATTTAAACATTTAAACATTTAAACATTTAAACATTTAAACATTTAAACATTTAAACATTTAAACATTTAAACATTTAAACATTTAAACATTTAAACATTTAAACATTTAAACATTTAAACATTTAAACATTTAAACATTTAAACATTTAAACATTTAAACATTTAAACATTTAACATTTAAACATTTAAACATTTAAACATTTAAACATTTAAACATTTAAACATTTAAACATTTAAACATTTAAACATTTAAACATTTAACATTTAAACATTTAAACATTTAAACATTTAAACATTTAAACATTTAAACATTTAAACATTTAAACATTTAAACATTTAAACATTTAAACATTTAAACATTTAAACATTTAAACATTTAAACATTTAACCATTTAATCATTAAACAACAAAGCTTATGTCACCCCCCCCCCTCCCCCCTTTCAAAATTGGTCGGAAAAATAAGGGGGCAAAAAGAATTTTTTTCAAAAAAATATCTAAATTTCAATGGAAATAGAAGTCTATTCAACTGAGAACAATCTTAAATGCCTTTTTCAGCATTGATAACCACATTTAACATGTTTGGACTAGTTTAAAAATATTTTCAACTTACATGAAATTACAATGTACAGCACCGCAAAAACTTTTTTTTCGCAAAAATATCGAATCATAATAAACATAAACTTTATAGTTGGAGAAAAATACACTCAAACCCCGATGGTTTGACACCAACTGTTGTCAAACGAACGGGGTCACTTTTTAGTTTGACACCCCTTTTACACGGAGTTCACAAACACTACCAAATGTTTGTTTTGATAGTGTTCGTGAGCGCTGTGTAAAAAGTGACAGTTCGTCACTTTTTAGTTTGACTTTGACCAACCAACGGGGTACAAACTAAAAAAGTGTCAAACGAAAAAGTGACCAACCACCGGGGTTTGAGTGTATTTATCAAATATTAATATTTTTTGAAAAACGTAATATCTGAACTACCCATGTTTCATTTGACACTGCGCCATTTGTGAATGCGCCCACGGCTCGTTCCATTTCAAACGTCAGGAGCGTGCTTGAAAACAAAACCGCAGCAGCGGGAGGAACCAAATTGTTCCGGAATCCCGGAGAAAACAAAAACTAGGTGTTGGGGCTGGCAAGCGGATGTGGCAAATTATTGAGGTAAGTAAATTTAAGAATGTTTTCTTTGATATAAGTTGATTAGTTTCCTTACTTTACAGCTTCGACGAAACCATCCGATTCTACAGATTATGACCGCTGTTTTGGGCCATCGGCGAAGATCCTACAGAATTTTCTGTCCGGATTGCCATCTTATCAAATATTTCGGTAAGTTTTTATATGTTTGATGCTGAAAATTTTGTTAACAAAAACATACTTTACAGATGTTCCCGCGTCAGATTCTTCCAGGCGGCCACTGGCATCTTCTAACCTTCCCGTCTTCATCGGTGCAACAAAAATCGGGATGGCCACCAGATTGAACCACTGCAGGTCCAGCCATGTGTGATTTCTTACTGCAGGTAGCGAAAAAAAAGTGTTTATTTGTAAAGTGATGTGTTTTTGTCAATAAAAATTAATTAATTTCAACGCCATGATGATTTTTGTAGTTTGGTTACTGGCCACCAGATGGCAACGCATTTCCCTGAGCCCAAAAATGGCCACCAGATGGCAGAGTCATCAAAGAAATACTACACCACTGACACAAACCCAAAACGTAGTACCATTTTTATCCGCTAGAGTGCTTCAATTTCTAAACCGCGTGAACAAACGTTCACGATTTGCGATTTGTTCATGGAAAGTGTTCATGGTACGTTCGCGTACCATGGAATATCACGTTGTTCCCGATTTCGTGGTACATTGTTCACGATTTTCGGAACGGTTTTTTCTCCGTGTGATTGAATATGATTGACCGCCATCTTTGCAGAAAAAATAGAAAAAGCATAAATTTGATTAAAATTTGATGAAAACACACATTTAAGATGAATTTTTGACATCGTAAGTCAAGCCATAGAAGTTAAAAAATAATTTGAACATTTTGCCAAAAAAAAATGTTAAAAAAATGTCATTAAAAACTGCAATTACAAAAAAAAATCATGAAGCGAGATAATTTTTAATGCTCTATCTCCCCCTCATGCATCGATAAAATTTCAAAAGCAGCTGAATTTTAGCCACAAATAGCGAGGAATGTACGTTGAAATTATTTATATTACCTCCTAAATCTATAATTTCATCATTGCCATTTTTGACAACCGTCTCCATTATATCATTTGGGAAGATGGAGACTTATTTTTTTGCCAGAATAAAACCTGTATGACATAAGACGTTTGAAGACGTATGAAATTTCATTTTTCCTAAACTTCTGACTAGGTCTTAACAAATGTTTCATTAAGGCAGTTGTTAGGAAACAGTTGTAAAGCCTTGAACTCCTATGTAATAAGTCGTAATAACCTTTTGCGGAGGCCTTTTAGGTTTTAAGAGGGATTTTACGACGTTTCTCCTGTCTCGTCAGAGGCGCTGGAGCAGAAATCCCACGTTACACGGAGAAAAAACCGTTCCGAAAATCGTGAACAATGTACCACGAAATCGGGAACAACGTGATATTCCATGGTACGCGAACGTACCATGAACACTTTCCATGAACAAATCGCAAATCGTGAACGTTTGTTCACGCGGTTTAGAAATTGAAGCACTCTAGCGGATAAAAATGGTACTACGTTTTGGGTTTGTGTCAGTGGTGTAGTATTTCTTTGATGACTCTGCCATCTGGTGGCCATTTTTGGGCTCAGGGAAATGCGTTGCCATCTGGTGGCCAGTAACCAAACTACAAAAATCATCATGGCGTTGAAATTAATTAATTTTTATTGACAAAAACACATCACTTTACAAATAAACACTTTTTTTTCGCTACCTGCAGTAAGAAATCACACATGGCTGGACCTGCAGTGGTTCAATCTGGTGGCCATCCCGATTTTTGTTGCACCGATGAAGACGGGAAGGTTAGAAGATGCCAGTGGCCGCCTGGAAGAATCTGACGCGGGAACATCTGTAAAGTATGTTTTTGTTAACAAAATTTTCAGCATCAAACATATAAAAACTTACCGAAATATTTGATAAGATGGCAATCCGGACAGAAAATTCTGTAGGATCTTCGCCGATGGCCCAAAACAGCGGTCATAATCTGTAGAATCGGATGGTTTCGTCGAAGCTGTAAAGTAAGGAAACTAATCAACTTATATCAAAGAAAACATTCTAAAATTTACTTACCTCAATAATTTGCCACATCCGCTTGCCAGCCCCAACACCTAGTTTTTGTTTTCTCCGGGATTCCGGAACAATTTGGTTCCTCCCGCTGCTGCGGTTTTGTTTTCAAGCACGCTCCTGACGTTTGAAATGGAACGAGCCGTGGGCGCATTCACAAATGGCGCAGTGTCAAATGAAACATGGGTAGTTCAGATATTACGTTTTTCAAAAAATATTAATATTTGATAAATACACTCAAACCCCGGTGGTTGGTCACTTTTTCGTTTGACACTTTTTTAGTTTGTACCCCGTTGGTTGGTCAAAGTCAAACTAAAAAGTGACGAACTGTCACTTTTTACACAGCGCTCACGAACACTATCAAAACAAACATTTGGTAGTGTTTGTGAACTCCGTGTAAAAGGGGTGTCAAACTAAAAAGTGACCCCGTTCGTTTGACAACAGTTGGTGTCAAACCATCGGGGTTTGAGTGTATTTTTCTCCAACTATAAAGTTTATGTTTATTATGATTCGATATTTTTGCGAAAAAAAAGTTTTTGCGGTGCTGTACATTGTAATTTCATGTAAGTTGAAAATATTTTTAAACTAGTCCAAACATGTTAAATGTGGTTATCAATGCTGAAAAAGGCATTTAAGATTGTTCTCAGTTGAATAGACTTCTATTTCCATTGAAATTTAGATATTTTTTTGAAAAAAATTCTTTTTGCCCCCTTATTTTTCCGACCAATTTTGAAAGGGGGGGGGGGGTGACATAAGCTTTGTTGTTTAATGATTAAATGGTTAAATGTTTAAATGTTTAAATGTTTAAATGTTTAAATGTTTAAATGTTTAAATGTTTAAATGTTTAAATGTTTAAATGTTTAAATGTTTAAATGTTTAAATGTTTAAATGTTTAAATGTTAAATGTTTAAATGTTTAAATGTTTAAATGTTTAAATGTTTAAATGTTTAAATGTTTAAATGTTTAAATGTTTGAATGTTTAAACAATTTTACAATTTTACAATTTTACAATTTCACAATTTTACAATTTTACAATTTTACAATTTTACAATTTTACAATTTTACAATTTTACAATTTTACAATTTTACAATTTTACAATTTTACAATTTTACAATTTTACAATTTTACAATTTTACAATTTTACAAGTTTACAATTTTACAATTTTACAATTTTACAATTTTACAATTTTACAATTTTACAATTTTACAATTTTACAATTTTACAATTTTACAATTTTACAATTTTACAATTTTACAATTTTACAATTTTACAATTTTACAATTTTACAATTTTACAATTTTACAATTTTACAATTTTACAATTTTACAATTTTACAATTTTACAACTTTACAATTTTACAATTTTACAATTTTACAATTTTACAATTTTACAATTTTACAATTTTACAATTTTACAATGTTACAATTTTACAATTTTACAATTTTACAATTTTACAATTTTACAATTTTACAATTTTACAATTTTACAATTTTACAATTTTACAATTTTACAATTTTACAATTTTACAATTTTACAATTTTACAATTTTACAATTTTACAATTTTACAATTTTGTAATTTTACAATTTTAAATTTTACAATTTTACAATTTAACAATTTTACAATTTTACAATTTTACAATCTTACAATTTTACAATTTTACAATTTTATAATTTTACAATTCAAATTGATTTGCTTGAATGTTAAAATTATTGAAAAAATAACTAAATTCATTTATGTTTGATTTATTTGAATTTATCTTAATGACCCAATTTGCTTAGGGACCCTATTTGGATTCACTTCTTTGACGTCATCCGAAGGCCAAAGTCGGGCGCAACGAAACATGTCTGTGCGTGATTTCGTTTGCTCCTTCGCATGCAGCCGACGAAATTCCACCTGCAGATAGCGCTGATTCCTTGACACAAACTCTGGTACACAACGCCATCTAACGAAAACAATGTGTAAACTTCTAAACATAAAATGTGTTCCCGATTTTGTGAACACTGTTCACGATATCGTAAACATTTCAACATGATTTCGTGATCAAGTTCATGATTTCATGAACATTTAATGTACGCGAAAACATGAACATTTTTTCACGAATTTCAGAACGGTTTTTTCTCCGTGTAGAGGAAGGCCATGCCCCGGGGGGCGTAGTGCCAATAGTTTCGTTTTCAGGGGTTTAACGGGGTTCTGGAGATCGTGTAACGACTTAGAGGTTTTAATGTTGGTTTGGATCATTGGTTTTATAGTGTTTCTTGGATATGATGAAAATCATGTTCAATTCTTCCCCAAAAAAAAATGTTTTGCAAAATCTCATAACTCCTACTAGGTGCTGTTTTTAGTCCCATTGTAATAAATAAACCTGAATTTTGAGCACAAAGCCATATTAAGGCTGGTACAAATGTTATCAAACGTTTTGAACCTCAGCTTTGATCGTGGTTGGAGGGTGAGGAGGAGGGGGGGGGGGGTTATTTTCAAGTTATTTATGCTACCATAGAAAAAATTCAAAATATCAATAAATTCATAAAAATATATTTTTCCAAAACTTTTACGCCATTTACCGACCTGTGGCCCCTAAATTCAATGTTTGCTAAAATATTAACAAGTCGACGTCGTCGTGCTATCTTGACGCACCCGCCATTTTGACGTTCCGAGAAAAACGCGTTTTAATGTTTGACCTTGAATATACAAAAACGAGAGCACGCAATGTAAACAATAACAAACACGTTTTGTTTGGCTGACCATTCTGTGCATTGTCCCAAAGTTTGGTTGAAGTTGGTTGCTGGAGTCCCGAGTTATAATTACAAATGTTTACGGTAGTCTAGCTTGTACGTGCGACAAACGCATCCTGACTTTCCTGGCCTGAAATCCCTTTAGCCTTTTGTCGCACTTACATCAATTTTCATGGAGTGACAAGATAGCACGACAAGATTGAAACTACTTTCATATGTAAAGTGACAAAAATGCACGGAGTTTTTTTGGTTTTTGTTGAATATCTCAGAATTGAAATCGAAATTTGGGGATCTGTGAAGGTCAAAAGGTGAGGCTTTGTGAGCTGCACAAAATGGCGTTCATAACTCAATTTGGCCCAAAATGCACGTACGACAAGTTAGCACGATGGCGACGAAGTACTTTTTTTATTGAAAATGCATAATTAAGAGTATTCCATACACACACTATTCTGATTTACAATTATCTATGAAAAATATAACATTGTTTTTATAACCCGTTGATATTTTTTTTGAGGAATGTTTGAAGGAAGAGGGTGGGGGAAGGTGGGACAAAAACTTGAAATAAAAATTGTAATAGTCTTAAAAAAAGTCAAGTCACAATCTAAATTTCTTTTTTTCATTTTTTTCTTAATTTTTTTTATTTTGAATCTTAAAAATTTAATTGATATGAAACCTTGTATAGCATTTTGTAACACACTTTTTATATTTGAAATAATATTGAAATTATAAATTAGGTATTTTTATTTTTTGCATTTTTTTTTATTATATGCTAGGGTGGCTCGGCATGAACAAGGACAAGGTTTTTTTATGTATTTACGATACTATACAGTTCCCCCAAATTTAGGAACTAATTTTACATTGAAATTTATAAAGGAAAAACTACTTTTTCACATTTCGATTTTTTTGAATATCTGTTTTCCACATTTTTTTCTAACCAATCACAATAAGGTCAAATTTACCTAACTCCATAAAACTTCACCAAAGAAACTATTGTACCATCTTACTCATGTAAAAAAATACAGGGTACTCAAAACTGGTCTAAACAGTGTGAATAAATTTACTTAAAATTGAACAAAATATCATCACCGCACTGCTAGATACTTCTTCGCCAAATTTTCTCTGATTTACACGATATTCCATCGCGAGAGCGGCTCAATAAAGCCGATTTGCCTCCGGGTCGTGCAACGTTGCTCGTTCCAACACGGAATCAACAGCAGCCGTATGACATTATTTATGATCGAAAACTTCCACACCACCACCACCACCCTGAGCTTAAGTCTTGTCGACTCGCCGAGGTAATTGAAGAAAAATGACGCCAAAATCAATCGTTTCTTTGTTCCCGGTGACGGTGAAAAATTGCACTTGCGGCTCAATCCCGGCTCGATGACGCCATGAACGTGTCAAAAAATGTTCGGTGAATAATAACAATTTTATGGTTCCGATTGTTGTAATCCGGTGGAAAAATCCCCTTGGCTGACAATTGCTGGCGGCTAGAATGGCGCAGCACGGGACAAGGATTGATTTCTGCAACTGGTCGTACGAATCGGAGAGGGAGACGAAATCTTGTCATTTATCAATCAGTCTGTGAGAGATTCGTCAACTTAATCAAAAAGGACGCTGGTTGACAGATGCGTTAGGGTGGTTGTGCTTGGTTATACTGCATTGTAGTCTTAAATTGTTAATTAAAAATTAACAAAAAGGAAAATCTGGGATCTCATGAAAACCATCCTTCAAAAATATGACAATTTTTTAATTGGTGGGTTTCAATGGTTCAAATATAGTGTACTCCTCAATCATATTTATTTCAATAAATTCCATTTTAAATTTATAAAACAAATAAACTCTCCATTTCAATCTACTTGTTCTTTTTTGAAACAAAGAGTTAGATCAGAACCATTCAAATTATATACCACTCAACCACCCTACAAAGCAACAAAAGCATAGCACGTGGAAACCCAAAACAAATCTCCAGCCACCACATGTTTCGGTGCAATTATTTCTATACCAGTCCCTGCAGACTGGTCTATTCATATTAAACAGATTGATGGATTCGGAAAGCAACACCTCAATCAGCCAAGGCCATTCCAGTCTCTCTAAGAACAGAGCGCTTCCGAGCCAGCACCAGAGTCACACAGCCCCGTGTGCAAAAGGCAGAGGAGGTATTTGCCGTAATAAAGCACCCAAAGCTGCACTGACAGCCTTTAATTGCAATAAATAATATTACCCCGACCGACAATAAATGGCACATTGTGTGCGTTTCGGTATAGTGCAGAGCGCTAGGGTGACAAGAAAATATATTTTTTTTTTTAGAAAATTGTAAATCAGAAATTTTTTATTACTTAGAAGATAATATTTTTGAGTTTGTTTTTATGGAAAATCTTACTATCTTAAATCAACATCTTGCCAAACTGACGTGTTTTTGAGTAAAGTTATATCGCTTTTGCCTTATACAATTAAATTCAACTGCAATACGATTCAATTTTTTGTCAGAATTTGCTCTTTTTTCAGTAGGTCTTTTTCATTAAATAATTTTTATTAGGACCTTTTTCGAGACCTGGTAAGGACCTAGTCGGCTTTTGTAATTACAGTTTTCTTAAAGCTATACACAGAAAAAAATCGTGATAATATTACATCTGGGAAGGGGTACATCTTTTATGTCAGAAAAAGGTGTAATTTTACCTCTGGAAATGTGTAATTTTACCACTTTTCTGGTGTAATGTTGAGGTAAAATTACATCATAAAAGAGGTAATATTCAACCTTCCAAAATAACAGCTTCCAAATTTACATTATTTTTTGCTGTGTAACAGTAATTACAAAGGATCTTGTGTGTAAAGGTTAGTGTGAGGGCTCTTATTGGAATTAAATGGACATTGAGTGGCAGTGCGTGGCCGAATGGTTACGCAGTCCGCTTTGTAAGCGGATGATTCTGGGTTCGATTCCCATCTGCTGCAACCTTCCATCGGATGAGGAAGTAAAATGTCGGTCCCGGCCTCGGTTGTTAGGCCGTAGGTGTAGGAGTCGTCTCCATGCCATAAGTACAAACAACACACCAAACCAAGCCTACTCCGGTGGAATCGCTGGCGGCGGTTGGACTCGCAATCCAAAGATCGTCAGTTCAAACACTGGGGTGGAAGGTTCCTTGGAGTAGAAAGAGGTTTGGGTGCTCTCCCCATTCAAGCCTTCGGACTCCTAGGTTCGAGCAGAAACTTGCAATAGAGACCACAAAGGACCCGGGGGTCGTTAATGTGGATGGTTTGATTTTTTGATTGGACATTGTGGTAAGAAAAACATGCAAAATCTAAAACTTTTAAGGTTTCTTAAAGTACTTCAAATGTGTCATTAAGATTTTGCAATGCATGGTTTCATTTTTCTCATCACTTTTGTAAAATAAATAAAACAAATATATTTTAAAAATCTCAATATCAGTCTACAACATAAAAAACCTGCTCTTTATTCTCTTTTATGCATTTTTAGTTTTTTTTTTAATTTTCTCTTGGTCACATTGAAAAACTTCTATTGTTTTTTTTTCTTCATTCGTTTCTACTATTTTTATGTTTTTATAAGTCAAGGTACCATCTGTACGGAATTTTTACTATCCGTACGTATTTTCGACTCTTTTCGCAAATTTCCAACAAGCAAGAGTTTTGTACGTTTTTTTTAATTTAGTGATGAAAAAACAATGTTGCAAACATGAATGACATGAAACAAGTGAAATGATAAAGCCAAAATTTTCAAAAAATATAAAAAATGGAGCATTATTTTTAAAAGTGTGTCACAGATAATTTTGATGCTGCTTCGATTTGGCTGAAATTTTCAGCGTTTGTTTGTTTATACATGAGATAAACTCATACCAAATCTGAGACTTCTACGACAAAGGAAATGGTGTTAAAAATTAAAAAAAAATTAAGGAGGTACTGAGCTTCTTTACAATCTTTTTTATAAATGCAAAGTTTTTTTTATATTCAAATGGGGGAACTCGCACTTCAAACTATTGATAAAAACCTATGATACGAAGTCGCAACAATCAAGGATGTTAATCGATAAAATTATCGTCGATATATATCGTCTGACGATAACGATAACGATAACGGTTATCGTTATCGTTATTTCGATAATTCTATCACCGATAATGAACGATAACTCATTTTTAAAATCTTTCTTAAATCGACTTAATTCAACCATGTCATGTTATTTTTGAAAAGTACTCAATTTTTCAAATTTGCAATAAGCGAAATTTTGTATGTTTTTTAACTTTATTAAAGTTTTTTGTAGAGTTCTACAAATTTCACAAAATACAGTATTTTATCGAAAATAATCAAATTTTCAAAATTTGCAATATAGGTATCAAACGAAGCGAAATTTCGTATGCTTTTTTCAATTTAGTAGAGTTGATTTTTGGAAAATACTAAAAAATTTCACAAATTACCTTATTTTTTCGAAAGCACTAAAATTTTCAACATATGCAATATGGATATAAAACGAACAAATTTCGCTTCGTTGTATTCCCATATTGCATATTTTGAAAAAAAAAATGGTATTTTTCAAGAAAAATACGGTAATTTATCCAAAATTTAGTATCATTCAAAAAACATCTCTCATAAATTGAAAAAGCATACAAAATTTCATTTCATTTGATACCCATATTTGATATTTTAAAAAAATTGAGTATTTTTGAAAAATACGGAAATTCGTGAACATTTTAGTACTTTCAAAAAAAAACGGAAAAAAGTGATAATGCATACCAAAGTTCGCTTCGTTTGAAACTCATATTGCAAATTATGAAAATGTTAGTACTTTCGAAAAAATATCGTTACCATCCCGACTATAACGATAGAACTATCGTTATCGAGCCTCGATAATTTTATCGTTAACAACCTTGTCAAGAATTCTTTGAATAATCGAAACTTCGAATAATCACGTTTGAACTTTACAACTTAAACGTACTGCAGTGCCCCTGATCGCATAAATGTCCCATAAGCATCTTCTTTTTTTGAGTTATTTATGCAGTTCTGTTCAAAATCGTGTGATCTTCCAGAAAAGCCTAAAACATCAAGTACTTTGTTCTAGAAATCAGGAGGAAATCCAGTTTTTTTTTTGCGAAAACATGACACGTAACCTTATCTGTGGGACAAACTTCAAATGCGTTTTTCTTAGCTATCTGTTTTTGCATATGGTACATTTGTGCGAACATGGTGCACTTAATTAAAAATGAATATTTTTTTATTGCAAATTTTGCATTTTAGAATGAAATTAGAAAAAAGTTATTTTTTGAAATTTTTCGGTTTGTAATTTAAATCACCATAAAAAAACGAAACAAATATTTGAAATATGCCAAAATAACACGAGTGCAGTTGTGATGTTATCATGCATAAGCAGCGCTCATACTGGTATTTATTCGCCAAAACATGATCTTACACAAGTCACCCTAGCAGGGGTAAGCTCAATCTCGGAAGTGCAGTCCCATAACTGAAGAGAGAAAGAGAGGGAAAGTGTGGCTCGATGTTGCCCCTGGAACAGAACAAGGAGCTCAGGAAGTGCGACAAACAACCGAACCGGTGTGTGTGAACTGAGCAAGAGAGAGAACACGGAGAGAAAGCATTCGATCAGGGTAGAGAGTTATAATTTTGACTTGTGGACTTTTTGTTTGCTCATCAACATGTTCTAATCTTTTTGCTTTAAATAGTTTTGAGAAGCCTGATTGTTTTAACTTTTCTGAAATTACAAACCCTTCCCCTGCAAGGATCAACATCCTGGAGGAGGAAGTGCAAAGGCACATTCGCCACATGTGCTGCTGTTGCTGCGTTTCGCCGTTCCCGGACCGGCCTTGGCTGCCGATGGCATCGCCCGTTGATGAATTGTATGCATTTTATTGACAGTCATCTATCAAATCGTTTTTCGGAACATTAATATCTTCATATAAATCACGTCGTTCGGGCCAGCAAGTCAGCTGCTCCCGCGCACGGCCATAATTTCCACGTGGGCCACGCTCGGAACAACAACAGTAACGACGACGTGGACGCATCGAGCTGCCAGTGAAACCGTTGCATGTTTAGATATAATAAATGGTTGATAAAGCCTGACATAAATTGGCTGTAAATCAATTTCGGAGGAAATGCGCCACTGAACCGGGCGGGCTGGCTGCCTGCACAACAAGGATTTAGTTGTTGCGGTATAACTGCCGAGCGTTCGTTTGACAATTTTGGATGAAATGTTGCTAGGTTTGGATTTAACAACCCGTGTGAGATTTAGCAAAAATTTGTCATAATTTAAGTATATTGCAACGCAACTAACTATAAAAAACGCTTTCAAATGATCTTTTTTGAAGATTGCAATACATTTGTGTTTTAAAAATTGAAAAGTTGGTTCAATTTTATCGACGTTCCGATTGACCTTGAACAAACAAAAACGAAAGCATGCAATGCAAACAATAACAAACACGATTTGTTTGACTGACCATTATGTGCATTGTCCCGAAGCGTGGTTGAAGTTGGTTGTTGGAGTCCTGAGTTATAATTAAAAATGTTTACGGTATTTTAACTTGTACGTGCGTCAAACGCGTTTTGACCTGAAATCCCTTTGGCCAGTTGTCGCACATACATCAATTTTCAGAGAGTGACAAAATAGCACGACAAGATTGAAACTGCTTTCATGTGTAAAATAACAAAAATGCACGGAGTTTTTTTCGGATTTCGTTGAATATCTCAGGATTGAAATCGAATTTTGGGAATTTGTGAAGGTCAAAAGGTGAGGCATTGTGAGCTGCACAAAATGACGTTATTAACCAAATTTGGCCCAAAATACACGTACAACAAGTCAGCATGACGGCGTCGAAATAACAATTATTGAAATTCCAAAAAAAAACTCCCTCGATAAAAAGATTTGGAGTGAAACGTTAAAAATCAAAACGGTGTTGAAAAGTATTGCTTTTTGATACATTCGCTGAAAAATTCAAATTTTCAGCTCAAAAATGAGTGCTAAAACGAAATCTCTACCACTGTTAATTTTGGTAAAAATAAGTAATTGATGAAATACTTGAAAAATAATTTCCGATCGTAATTTCAGTTCATGTCTTTCATAATCTTTTAAAAATATTTTTAAAAGCTTGACGTTTAAAATGCCCAAAATTGAATTGGGATTTTTTTTTATCTAATTTTAATTTAATCTGTTTATTTTTGTTTGAAAAATGTTTTCTTCTTTGCTTTTCAAATTCTTATTATTTATTGCAAACTTTGGTAAAACCATGATACACAGTACCAATACAATTAAGCAACGTTATCTGCATGGGGGAATTGAGACAGCTATAAATGATATGATTCACATTTTTTTAGATTTGTGGTTGGTTTCAGTTAGAACATGCTTTTTTACATTGATTTTTCAAACTGATGTCCAGACATTTATATATTCATTACCTATTTAATTTTTTCAACCATGATAGGCAAAAAGTTAGTCACAATGTTTTTAATAAACACTGTCACATAAATATGAAAAATCATCCTTCGATCACTATCAGCAATTTGATCGTTCATTGTTCCGTTCCCAGTGTAACTTCTTTTGTTTTTTCCTCCACGGTTGTGATTGATTTCGCTCCCCTCTCTCTCCCCTCTCGATTAGTTCTCACTCAGAGCTCTCTAGTTGCGAGCAAAAAATCAAAATCCATTCACACGGTCGTTAATCATTCCCTTTCCCTGTTCCTCCGCCGTCGATCGGTCCAAAATTGGTCACGTCGCACACACCCAAATGACGTGATAAAGAGATTTGCAATTCCCCAAATAGTTTAGCAATAGCCATAACTCAAACCAAAATATATGTTCACTATCAAACAATATCATTCGCTCATAACGTCCAGGGAGTGCGACAGTGAGAGTGAGGACACCCTTTTCCCTTTGACTTTGGCTCTGAAAATCCCTTTTCCGTTAATTTATGGCAATAATTCTTCCATTTTCGTCATTCCTCCAATGATTTAATGCTCTTTGTCAATGCATCGCCGCCGCTGCTGTTGAATGTGGCAGTTTGTGTGTACGTGTGTGCTGAACATATCGAGTCCAATAATCTCCAATCAATATGTGTGTATAAAATTTTGAAATCACATTCAGTCAGAAAACATCGCACATATCGTCGTAGGTCATCGTCGGCAACAACAGTGATACAGAGGAGAGAGAAAAAAAAAACTTGCGGAAATATGAAAGAATGAAAAGCCGTGAATAAATCTTTTGATGAAGCTCTCTGGCAGAGTGAGTGCAGCGAACGTAAAAAAAAATCACGGGAAAAAATGACGCGAAAGAACTTTTAAATAGAATTAATCGAAAAGATATAAATTATAACATTTTCATAATTTATGGCGATTTTAACAAACAATCACGCACTCATACGGAGGAAAAAAACGCAAACGAGGGACGCAAAGCCACTTTGTGGTGGGTCATCCCTTTTCACACAAACACACACGCACAAGCACACGTACTCGCACAAAGCCAGCAGATAGATCTGTGGCGCTGGCTGTTTTGCTCTTATTTCGTCGAAACATATCTTTCATGTGTCAATGAGTTATTGTGCATTATAAAGCCGCGAAAAAAATGGATCAGGAAGGCGAGGAGCGATTCACTTTGAAGGGATCTCAGATTTTGGCGTCCAATACAGCACTCTAGCTCGGTGTAGGTCACCCTAATGGCCAATACGGGTCTAATATTTTTGAGCAATGAACCCCCAGAAAAAAATTGAGTCCGCGCAGAGAACTTTTTTTCGGTTCATTTTTCATTCAAATGGAATTGCTGAATAATTTTAAGGTTCATTCAAATATGACGTTACTCATTATTTTTTTTTTTTCAAATAAAGATTACAACTCCCCGTGTATGAACTAATTCAAAATTGCAATTAAAGAAGCATAAACAAATCATCAAATATTACACTAAAGTATTTTATTGTGTAGTCAAACCTGCTCTGCAGCTGTAAACAATTCAAAAAACAGTTAACTCTCTGATTGTCACTATCGAATATCAATATCGAGCAGGCATTAATTTTAATTGATGTTAAGTAAGGCCGATGCAAATATTTAAAAAAGTTTTTGTCCCTCGGCCCTAGTCGAGGTCAAGGGGGGGGCAAAAAAATAAAAAAATATAAAAATTTAAATAACAAGCCATAGTCTTCACATTTAAATGAAAAAAGTGTTTTAAAATGCATTTTACACTAGATCAGTTGTTTTGCAATCATTAGTTTTCAAAAAATCTAAGATCTGACAAAATCAAAAATTGTATCGAAAAAAAAGATTTTGCATCGAAAATTTTCAAAAAACCTTAAGATTTTTTAATAAACCCAAACATGCTAAAAATGATTTTAAACGCAGGAGAATGTATTTTAATTTGATTTCAGCTGGTTGCACTTGAATTTTCATTGAAATTTTGAAGTTTATTGTAAAAATTTTTTTTTGCTCCCTGATTTTTCGGGCCAATTTTGAAGGGGGGGGGGGGGTGACAAAAACTTTTAAAAATATTTGTACCAGCCTAAACAAAAAGTTCTAAAATTGATCATAATTTATTTGGTAATTATTATTTTTTCGCGAACATAACCATTATTGATGTAACCAAAACTGTTTTTATAAACTTAACCTAAATTTTATAAAAAAATATCAACTAAGTAAAAAATTGAATGCATAAACTTTTAAGAAAAAAGCAAAATGAAATGCTATAAAACGGAATATGAAAATGAGTATAAGTAATGGCGTCATCCATAAAGTAAGTAACGCTCAAAAGGGGGGAGGGGGGTCTGAGCAAGTGTGACATTGCATGTTATCAGTATAGCAAAAGTGTGACAAAGGGGGGGGGAGGGAGGGGGGTCAATTTCGGCAGATTTTAGCGGGACATACTTTATGGATGAAGCCTTAGTAAAAAGTCAAAATTTATCAAAAACATTTTTACATTTTTTGATGCTCCCAAAACAAATTTTCAGCATAAATGAAAGAAATCCAAATTTACTTAGAAGTTTCTTCATATAAAATTACCATTCATTAAAAAATATTGAATTCTTTTTTTATTTATTTATTTCTTGGAAATAAATTTATACTGTTCTTAGTGTATCGTTTGTTAAAAAAAAAATAAAAAAAGTCCAGTTTCAGTTTTTAACTACTTTTATTGAGATAAACATGACTTTTTGAGAGTATTTTAATAATCCTTTTTATCAATGTTTTTCAAATTATTATTAACAAAATTTTAAAACTTTTCGAACTTTGTTCAATATTACTTATTGAGATACTTTAAACCGGGTTGACATTGATAGAATTTCAATTTATTTATAGAATATTTTCTAACTGGTACGATTTTTCTCAAAATTGTAATTTTTAAATCATGTACTCGGGTAGGTCACACAAAGTCCATATGCTTTTTTTAAATTAAAACGTTGTTCAATAGTGTTAAAAAAATAAGACTTCAAAATTTAAAATAAAATTAAAAATTCTTAGTTTGAATCTCGAGGTGACTTTTATAGTCATAGTTTATTTGTTAAAATCAGATTTGAGATGTTCAAAATCAATTTTACCTCAAATGTACCATTACTAAGGTTGCTGATATAGTTTTAAAGAAAAAAAGACAAGGTTTTTACTTAGTTAACTAAGTTTATAAGCTTTTTATCAAAATACATATAAACTGTAGGTAAAATTTTGAAAAATTCAGAAGTTTCCCTGAAATTCGTTAAAATTAGTTATGGTTATATAATTATCGATTAATATTTTATTTTAGACTGAGTTTGTAAATCTAATGTTAGGGGAAATAAATCCTCTCTAATCAAACTCCTATCTTCGTCATATGAAAAGTTTGATGATCGATTAAAGCTCCAAAAATACTATTTAGGCTATAAACTTACCAGCAACAGTACCGCCTCAACTAAGCACGCAAATTTATGCCATTTTCTGGCCAAAAAGATCAAATTAAATGCACTTTTGATCATAATTTCTATTTTGCTCGACCATTTCTAATCATTTAGGTGGCACACACATCCACACGCAAGATGAGAGCTTAACTGCTTAACGAAGGTCGCCTTCAATTTCTTTTCACTTGCGCTATCGCTTATGATTTAAAATTGCTTCCAACTACCGGCAACATGTTCTTTTGAATATTAGTTAGTCACTTACATGAAAAATAATCCCGAAACATGTAAATAATTAACAAGCGCCATCAAAAAATTAAACGACCCAAGTTTTTCGACGTTTGAATTTTGACGACCCATTCCAATTGAAGGCTGAAGAAAACCGAGCGAGAAGCGAAGGCAAATAAAGAACAAAGGGTGGCCACCAACACCACCAGCAGTGCCTGTTGGAGTGAGTCAGTGATGCCAGGAAATTTTCTCTATAAATGCTACTTTTTTTTAGTGTTCGCTTAAAATTTCATAAATGTTGGCAGCACTTAGCAGACCCAAAAGACCGCCAGAAGAAAAAAAGAACTAGGTTGAAAGTAGGAAAATGGGCGTGGCCCAATGCACTCGACTGATTAGAATGCATTTGGGAAATACTTTTTTTAAATGCTTATAAAAGTTATAGCATAACTTTTATTAAAAGTGAAAATAAACAGAAATGTTCAAAAAAAGTTGCTCTACTCAATAGTGCACTTGGTGTTAGTAAATTTCAAGGAACACTCCAGATTATCCAGCATCATTCAAACATGACCGCTTATTAGGCTTAATAATGGGTATATTTCCCCTAATTTACAAACTTATTTTACCTTTTCCTAGTGTAAAATTGTCAAAAAGAATCTGAAAATACATTCCATTTTCCGATTCAAAATCATGTTCATGAGAAGATTCGTGGTTGTGGATGCGAAAACCCTTTAAATGCTGTTTTATACAATTTCGCCGTTAAACAACCTACTATTCTCTACAACAGAATCGAATAGAAACACTGTTTAAAACAAATGCTGAAAATTTCTACTTACTCAGTACTGAAATGGATGCCGAAAAGTTGACCTTTTCAGCACTTATTTTGAAAAGTAATACTTATCAAAATTGTGTTGATCTAACGGTAGATTGATTAAATCCATTGACGTTTGACTAACAATTCCATTTGAAGAGTGTTTTGTAGAATTGTAAAAAATGCTTTGTAGAACTCGATGCAAAAGAGCAGTTCTCTCAGATTCAGTCATTCGTTGTATTTTTAAATCCGAATGAAACTTTTTTGGCGCCTTCGGTATGCCCAAAGAAGTCATTTTGCATCATTAGTTTGTCCTTATACTTTTCCATACAAATCCGGCAGCTGTCCATACAAAAATGATGCATGAAAATTCAAAAACCTGTCGTCCCGCCCGTGTGGATCAATCGGACCGCGCACTGGACTCACAATCCAGAGGACGCAGGTTCGAATCCCACGGCGGGCGCTCTAAAATTCTTTGTGTAAATATGGGTATTCGGCGCCGTCGCTCCGTGCCATACTTTCATACACTTAGGAGCCCAGGGCGGCGAAGTCCTTGTAGATAAAAGGAAGACACGGCGTCTTTTTCAGGGGGGTAGTATTTTTTGAGAAATAGCAAGAAAACTGTCATATACTTATGAAAGTGTGGAACATCCCCGTTCATTTGCGGGGCGAACGAAAATCTTTGGTCGGGAAAAATCAAAGTTATTCTCATTTGAAGTTTTTGAACTTTTTTCCTATGGGGCCAAATCTCGTCTATTTCAATTTAGTATTGTTATAAGTCTACATGGGCATGATTTATGGTTCAGATCATATGATTTCTTATGGGAAATGATGCAAGGAACATTTTTCCTGAAGCACGCAAAGTGATTGAAAATAAGGGAAAAAAGTTATAAAGGTTTTCTTGGAAATTTGGGAGATTTTCTGATAAAATTGCACACCCCTTTCCCAAAAACCGCAATGTTTTTGATATTCAGATCATCATTTTGATTAATTCTTTTTTGAGAAATGTTTCTGGGCCCATTGAGTATTTAAATCACTACAGAAAAGTGTAATTGGTTGGGTTTATGCTCAACTGTAAGCCACTTTTATGAATTTTGGATTTCAACCGAATCAACATATTTTTGTTTGTTTTTGTTATAAAATGTACCGTTTCCATTAGATTTTCACATTTGTATTAGTCTTATTAAACCTCACAAGAGATCTCGTACTTATTTTGAGGTCAGGTGATAATATTGTAAATCAAAATCAAATCAAACCATCCACATTAACGACCCCAGGTCTTTTGTGGTCTCTATTCCAAGTTTCTGTTCGAACCTAGGAGTCCGAAGGCTTGAATGGGGAGAGCAGCCAAACCTCTTTCTACTCCAAAGAACCTTCTACCCCAGTGTTTGAACTGACGACCTTTGGATTGCGAGTCCAACCGCCGCCAGCGATTCCACCGGAGTAGGCTTGGTTTGGTTTGTTTGTAATTATGGCATGGAGACGACTCCTACACCTGGAATAACTTAACGGCCTAACAACAACCAAGGCCGGGACCGACGTTTTACTTCCTCATCCGATGGAAGGTTGGAGCAGATGGGAATCGAACCCAGGATCATCCGCTTACAAAGCGGACAGCGTAACCATTCGGCCACGCACTGCCACTGTGATCAATTATTTGTGTGTTTTTTAGCAAAACAATTAATTGTTGTATTGTTCGTTGTTTCAAATTTGGATGCCAAACTTGTCTAGTATGTTATGCTCAATTATTTGAGATTAATTTAATAGATTTACATACATTTAAATTTTTTAATGATTTTTATGCAATATTTTTGTTATTACCAATAATTGCAAGTTCAACTCTGTAGTTTCAATACAAATAATATAGCCCAAATGGAAATACAAATTAACAAAAGGCATAGAAATAGAAACTCTGTGATTGTATTTACACTGCATGTCTCAATTAGATACAAAACATATCATGTGGACCATGTACTCACAAAAAAAAGTGAAAATTTAATGTAAACGGTACATTTTATAACCAAAACACACAAAAATATGTTGATTCTTTGAAATCCAAAAATCATAACTGTGACATACAGTTGAGCTTAAACCCAACCAATTACACTTTTCTGTAGTGATTTATATACTCAATGGGTCCAGAAACATTTCTCAAAAAAGAATTCCTCGAAATAATGATCTGAATATCCAAAACATTGTGGTTTTTGGGTAAGGGGTGTGCAATTTTATCAGAAAATCTTCCAAATTTTCAATAAAACCTTTATAACTTTTTTCCCTTATTTTCAATCACTTTGCGTGCTTCAGGAAAAATGTTCCTTGCATCATTTCCCATAAGAAATCATATGATCTGAACCATAAATCATGCCCATGTAGACTTATAACAATACTAAATTGAAATAGACGAAATTTGACCCCATAGGAAAAAAGTTCAAAAACTTCAAATGAGGATAACTTTGATTTTTCCCGACCAAAGATTTTCGTTCGCCCCGCAAATGAACGGGGATGTTCCACACTTTCATAAGTATATGACAGTTTTCTTGCTATTTCTCAAAAAATACTACCCCCCTGAAAAAGACGCCGTGAAGACACTAGTGGTTGGTACTAGCAATGGTGGCCGACATTTATAAAGTCAACTTCGTTTTTTTTTCGTCGTATCTTTTGAAGGAATTTTTTGATCAATTTAGTGTCTTCAACAAAGTTATAGGTATAAATACGGACTACACTGGAAAAAAATGATACACGGTAAAAATTTTGTTGGATGATTTTTTATTTAACTTTTTGTCACTATAACTTGATTTGCAAAAAATACTGCCAGTTACGATTTTTTGAATCAATTCTGATTTTATCAAAAAATCGAAATATTGGTCGCAAACATTTTTCAACTTCAACTTTACATCGAAAAATCAAATTTTGGTGAAATTTTGATAAAAATCACCGTTTTCAAGTTATAGACATTTTAAGGTGACTTTTTTGAAAAAAAGTCGCAGTTTTTCATTTTTTTAAATAAGTGCGCATGTTTGCCCACTTTTGAAAAAAAAAAAAATTGGAAAGCTGAGAAAATTTTCTATATTTTGATTTTTTGGATTTAACTTGAAAACGGTGCAGTTTATCATAATTTCATTACAGTACTTTTTGGTTGCAAATTTGATTTTACATCGAAAAATGAAGTTAAAAATTTTTTGCGACCAATATTTCGATTTTTTGAAAAAATCATTATTGATTCAAAAAATCATAACTGGGTCAAAGATTTTTTGCACATTCTGCAAATTTCTGAAAAGTTGGCATTTAATAACCGCTAAAACATATCAGAAAATAAAAAAATCAAAATATTGTTTTTTTTTGCAAATCAAGTTTTAGTGACAAAAATTAAATAAAAATCACCAATTTTTTTTACCGTGTATCATTTTTTCCAGTGTATTCCTCATCCATACCTACAACTTTGCCGAAGACACCAAATTGATCAAAAAATTCCTTCAAAAGATAATTTTTTTTTTTAAATTTCATGCATCATTTTTGTATGGACAGCTGCCAAATTTGTATGGAAAATTATATGGACAAACTTATGATGCAAAATGGCTTCTTTGGACATGCCGTTGGTGCGTATGTGCGTTGGTTGGTTAAATTGGAGAAAAAAGACGGATTTCGTAGCGAATTGCTTTAAACTTGATTTTTTTCGAGAAACTAATACTGACTTTCAAATTTTTTACCAAATGTATCTTTACATTTATGCCAAAAAATCTACAGTTATAAAAAATTAATCATAAAATAAGAATTGTTTTAAATAAAAAAATAACAAATCAAAAAAATTACTTTTTTATAGAAAAATGCAAAATAAGTTTGCATCAGTTAATAATTGATTTAGACATTTTATGAACGCACTAGTCAAGTTGTTTTACTGCTCTTGATTTTTGAAGATGTTTAAAGGAAATTTAATCAACATAATAGTATTGTTTGAGTTAAATGGAGTTCTGCTGAAAGTTAAATGACGCACCGATGAAAGCGAAGACATACCAACACGGCGAAATATGGAATCGACAACAATATCAGTGCATGAAGATGTGCCATAAATCACGCCCCAACCAAGTTTGATTTCCTTTCTTTCCCGATTACAAATAGCGGGTGCTTATATCGAAGAAAGCTCATTTTTGGGTTGTCGCTCAGCATATAGCCAAAATCAAGTTTCCAAGTTGGCTCAAAACTTTTCACAACAGTATCCGCTAAACACATTGATTGGGATCATTTTTTGAAGGTTGGGGATAAAAAGTAAGAAAGTTTTCTTTTTCCATTGTCGTTTGGAATACAGGGATCAGAAATGGGTAAAAGGAAAGTTTTTGACCGGTTGACATTCTTTTTTCATTTTGAAAAATTCTGTAAAAATCTCGAATTATTGTGTAAAAATGTTGAATACAAATAAGTTTAATTTTTAAACATTTAATTTTCTCCCTGACATCAACCTGCCAAATTCTGCGAACAAACCACTTGAAAATCCACTCTTTTTTCCGCCGCAACACTCAAAAGAAGAGCTGTGCTAAACCCTGCCTACAAACGGATGATGATAAATTCTTTAAGTCGATTTCCAGCACGGTATTCGGGGGCAAAGGGAGAAAAGCTATTCATTACTAACGAGGACATAAATCACGACGCTTCATGAACACGATCATAAAAAAGGACGACTGCTGCTTTGATGGTGGTGGCGACGTCGGCGTCGGATTGTTGATTTGCATGTGGGCTTGAGTCTTGAGGCAGTTGTGGGAAAAGCGACAGTTGCAGCAGCAAAAGGTCCTTTTCTGCAGCGGGGGAAAAAGTGGCTGACGACGACTGTTAACGAGCCTAAACGGCTGGAGAGGATTTGATGGCGATGACGACGACGACGACGATGGCTAAGTGAAGGATTTGGGCTTTTTTGAGTGCGATCTGACAAGATAAGTGGAAGCTGAATTCGACAGGATGATGATGGGTGACTTTTAGCAGAAATAGCAGAAAATTGATATCATTTATGCTGATCAATGGCGGTACTGTCAGTGTTAATGGGTTTTGTTTATTTTTCTTTGTTCTCCAAAACACCCCTAACATCAACCTATAAAACAAATCGCCACGACTTTTTTGGCAAAGCACTCCCGCTCGATTTTGTCACCGGGCCCATTTTAACAAATCATTGCAGCTTATGACAGGCACCATCATGCAAACACACACAAAGCTCTCGATAATTGCTTAACCACCCCCTCTTTTCGGACAACCCCCCCGAGACCGCTGCTGAGAAATGGCAATGACTTTCATTTACCATAAAACAGAATGAATCGCGCCGCAAAACTTCAATGGCGAAACTCCTCGCAGCCAGCGCAGCATGCAAAATATGATTGAAATTATTCCCCACTCGACGACCGGGGCCTGATTGAGTTGTTAATGAAAATGATTTTACGACAGCGCGCAGTCACTGGAAGAAATATAATTTCCACCGCCCTCGCACCCAGCCAGAAAAAAGCACGACGAGTTGGAGCTTTTCGCTCGCTCTCTGCTTCTCTGAGAAATTGCGCGGGGGAGTTTGATCGGCGACGAAGAAACGAAACGAACTTTTGGCTCCATCAACAAAAATCGCCTTATTTACGATAACGATTGGCACTAACATTTTGCGCGCGCCATGCTTTGATTGCCATCAGGCCATCAGCCTTGGCTTGAGAAATTCGAGAAATCCCGGGGTGTGTGGTTGTGTGTGTTTGTGGAGTTTGCACGGAGATGAAATGCAGAGGGCGAGAAAAAAAGTGGAGTTTCACGTTTCACCAGTGTATGATTGACAAGGTGTGTTGAAAAGAAAAAAAACTTCAGTGTTTATAATTAAAATTATCAAGCATAGCATTTTCGTTTTGGAAAATTGTTGTCAAAGGTCAAAGGTGTGGGAAAATGTAACGTACTTTTCTGCAATAATAAAGAAGAATATTTTATTCAATTTTAATTTTTTGATTATGCAGTTTGTTTCAAGAGTGTAACAATATTCTTTAAAGTTGTAGAGCAAACATTGTTGATGTATAAACATAACGGGTTTGCATGTGACCATCACGAGTTATCGCGATTTTACGGAAAAAAGCTTTCAGTTCTGTTTAATAATAGTAGTTTATGCAGCAAGTTGCAAAAAGAGGATTTTTTCAGCACGAGTCGCAGATTTATCCAACGAGGTTCACCGAGTTGGATAAATACGAAGAGTGCTGAAAAAAAAAATTTGCAACGAGTTCCATACAACATTTTTTGCAATTCCAAAAAACACACACTGAGTGAAATTTTATATCAAATTTTCATGTATTTTGTCAATAAATCGTTTAATTAAAAAAAATGTTGAAAAGTGTTACTTTTCAAAACAAGTGCTGAAAAGTTCAACTTTTCAGCACCCATTTGAGTACTGAAAAGTAGAACTTTTCAGCATTTATTTTGAAAAGTGTTGCTATTCGATTCTGTTATTTTTGGTACAGAAAAGTAGGCTATTTTGTCGTTCAAGAATGACAGGAAAAGTAAGTAGTTTCACGACGGAATTGCAAAAAAATATTTTCAAAGTGTTAAACCAAGCTCAAATTTTGAAAAGGTCTTCAAATAGATAATTTTCCTTATTTCATATTTTAGACCAAATTCGATTTAGAAAATCGCCAAAAATCCATTTTGCATCCAATTTTCGATCTTTAAAAAGAAAACTCTCAAAATTGATGAAAATTTATGGGTTGAAAGTTTTACTTGTTTTATGTGACTTTGCCAATGTTTTTAAAAATGTCTTTTTTTTTAAGGGTCAACTTTGGCTGTGTTTTTTACTATCATTTCCTATATTTCAAGTAAAAAGAAGTATGCAGTAATTTTTCTAGTGTCCCAGACTATGCCTCTACGAATGTTTAAACAATTTAAATGATAATGGTGCCATTTAATAGTAGAAAATGTGAAAACAAGCAAAAAATTGAAAAAGTGACTGTAAAAACATGAAAAAATAGACAGGCAAAATGTAATGATGAGATGTGGTAGAATAGGCCAAATACTACTTAAAAACAAACATAAACTAAACAAGATAAATGCAAATTAAAATACTAAAAATGGAAAATACTAAAACTAAAAAGAAAAACATAAAACTAAAGTAAAGTTTTTCGTAAAACAAAAGTTTGTCAAAATAACCTCCTGAACACGGGAAAAATAAAAAATTTCGAAAGAAAAATTGGAAAGTAGAGAGTTAATAACCTTAAAAACGTGCCAGTTGAAAATTACAGGCTAATTAGGTGACACTTAAAAAACTCGAATTCGTTGTGAGGCTGTATCTCAGAAACTAATTTCCCGATTTTCAAAGATCCAGGTAGACTTATAGAAAAAAAAATCTAGGAAATTATCTCACAATTAAAAAAAAAATTCAGGGGTACTTTTCATTCAAGAATTTTTTGAACACTGAAAACCAAAAATCGGTAATCCATGGATGATTTAATGTGAAATTAAAAACTTTATTGGTTTTATTATTTTATTAAAGTTTAGTATGAAATCAATACCATTTAAGAACAAATGAACTTTTTTTTTTTAAATGTCATCTTGGGTGAATCGGGACACATTTGGTTGGTTTCGTACACCCAACCGGCGATCGCATGATTGTGATACATGGCGGCATGAAAGTATATCAGAATCTGCATGAAATCTGTCCTCATGCTTTTTTTTCGATATAGGGGTATGACATTTTTGCCCGTTATCGACAATTATCGACATTACCGACGGCTGATTGATTGTATTGCAGAAAAGAAATCTTAACAGAAGGAGGATTGAATCATCAACTTCTTGGTTGCTGATCCGACACGCTACCACCGCGCCATGGACGCTTGAAGAATTGTGTGGGACAGAGCACGAACATATTGTTCTCTCTGGAGTGTTGCTAGGGGACGCGCCAGCATTATATGTGTTGGTGAGAACTGCAGATCGCTGACATGTTAACACGCGGGTTAAATTGAGATATGAGCTTGTTGCAAAAACTGTTATATAATGTAACATTTTCTGTAGCAAATCCACTGTTGCAGATTTTGAGCTATATATTTCCTTTGGGTTGTTCAATACTATTAAAAAATAGTGCATCGATTGCCGAATTTCAGGCTTTCAAGTGCGCTAAATTTTCTGTCCCTATTCAGACTATAGTCCTGATTCACCCCAGATGACAGTATAAATAAAACGCTTGTGAAAGAACGTAAAATTACGTTCAAATCATTTTATGAAAACAGCAAAAAAAATGTTTTAGCTGTAAGGCCGTTGCAAATATTTTTTTAAATTTATGTCCTTCAGCTCGGACCAAAGTAGAGGAGGGGCAAAAAAAAATGAAATTACAAGCCTAGGTTTAAACATTTGGATGAAAAAAATGTTTTAAAATGCATTTTACAGGGGTACAGTTGCTTTCCAATCATTAGTTTTGAAAATATCGAGGTATTGACGGATTTTTTTTCGCAAAAAATAACTTTTTGTGGGACTGTACACTGGTATTTCATGAAAATTTAAAATGTTTTCAAAGGAGTTCAAACATGTAGAATATAATTATAAACGCGGGAAAATGCATTTTAACTGGTTTTCAGTTGATTAAACTTTAATTTTCATTAAAATTTTAAAGTTATTCGAAAAAAAAAATTTTTGCCCCTTGATTATTCAGGCCAATTTTGAAGGAGGGGCGACATAAACTTTGAAAAATATTTGCAACGGCCTATATGATTTTTTTTTATTATGCTAAAAATACATGTTATAAGCAAAATGTTAGAAATTTGGAATAGGTGATAATAATTTCACAAAATTTAATTCGTAATATTTTTGTATCTTCAACTACTACTAACCTTTTCAGTTAGTGTTCTGTACAAAATCATTCGTTAAAAACATTTTATCGCGTTTATTTTAAGCGGATTTTAGAGTTTCGTGAAATTACCGTAAAATTCCAATGATTTGTATTTGGCATGCCGTGAAATTTATTTTATTGCCTTAAAAATCACTAGCCCTGTTCATAAGGTATATCGAAAAGTAAGCGTAAATTTTTGTAATAGTACGGGTTCAAAATTTGAAGGCGAAAATATACCATTTTAACGTCATGATTTGAAATCGGGACACTTAGTAGCATATCATTTTTGTTATAGCTGGCAAAAAATTATGTAATTAGTTGGAAATGTAGAAATATCATCAGAATGTAGTATAAACAATCAGTTTTAAGAGAATAAAGTAAATCTTTCCCAGTTCCTGAAGGGAACACCCTTGAAGAGTATCGGGGCCGGCATTTACAAAGCGGATTCAGTGGCAGTTTCATTCTAAACTTAATGTTAACATGTTAAGGTAATGTTAACATTCCATAGGTTGCCTCCCTAAGGTGTCGTGATATGGTCCAGTTTGTGACGATACACTTCCTTCCCTTTACTAAGCAATCGATTCCAGAAGAGAGAAGATCACCAGTTGTGTTGGTCCGAGCCGGGATTTGAACCCCGATCTTCCGCTTACGAGGCGGAAGCGTTACCACTGGGCTACGTGGCTCGGTCTGTTTTAAGAGAATGCATGCAAAATATGTCTTTTCTAATAATTTTTCGTTAGAATTTGAAAATTTATATGACTTGTTGTGCTTCGAATCCCGGACACTGATAAAGGCTGATTCGAAATCCGGACACTTTTGCTTCGAATTCCGGACACTCGATTTTGCTAATGAACTGCACAAAATTGGATTGAAATGTTAGTGAATGGCATTCCTTAGGTCTGAAATAAGCTGTTAACATCAAAACAATTGATATTTTGTATAAATTTTGCTAGAGTTTATGGAAATCAAAACCAGAAATTTCTGCTTTGCCTTCCCGGTGCTTCGGACGCCAGTGAAATGTTTCGCATTTTTGGTAATTTTATAATTTTTATTTATTTAATTGTTTTAACATTAACTACAACGTTCAAACAAACTGCCAACTGCCTACCAGCGACTCCATCGAGACAGGACTCAGGGAAACGACTCCTACACCTGGACTGAGCTAACGACCTAACATCTAGGTTAGACCGGGGCCAACATTTACTTCCCCGTCCCACGGAAAGCGTGATCAGACAAATCTCGTCTCGGAAATGCCATCGAATATGTGTCAAAAAGTCGTATTGTGAAACACACTACACTACAAACTACATTTCTACAGTGCACAGTGTACAGTCTGAGTAGGGACAGCAGTGTTTAGAGCACTTAAAGGTTTTAAATTTGGAAATGAATGTACATATGTTGTTGGTATGAGTCTATTCTATCCGAAATCAACCAGAAAGATTGTGCTCTAACATAGCTAAAACTGCTGCCCCAATTTCTTCCTGCAGAATTTTTGAAATTGGATGCCAACGATGCTTTAAAAATATTGCAAAAATTACATACTGTTAGAGAATTCGTCGGAAAAAAAAACATTACACTCAAGCCCACCGCGTCAAAGCACACTTTATTCCCTCCCATCAACAAATCGACAAAACCTTTGCTCGGGGTAAATGTGTCGGTTTGATAAGGTATTGATAATAAATTTGGCGTTTCATTGTTATCCGAGCATTCGTTGGTGAAGGTTGTCTGAATCAACATGACTCGTCGCGTCCCGGCGCAAAATGCCGGCAATATTGCCCTACCTGCGGCTCAAGCAGGCAAAAAAGTGGGAATTTCCAAAAGGAAGGTTGAGGCCTCAACTGATGGCCAAAAACCGGGAATTTCCAAAAGGAAGGTGCTTTTGGAAGTGACATCGAACAGCAAAAAGACGAAAAAGAGCGACGGTACTGTACCGATGGATGAGGAGGAGGAGAACTCTTCGTCGCACGAGGAGCAGCTATTGAAGAACAACAAGTTTGCTGGACTGCCTGACGAGGACCAGGTAGCGGAAGCAAAGGAGAATGAAGTGAAACAGCGAAAGGAGAAACTGCCTCCTTTTTATGTGCGGCAATCAGCAGCTACGATCGACTTTCGAGCGGGGCTGGTTGAACTCATCAAGTCTGGGAAAGTCCAAGGCAACATTCGTCTGTGTCAGGACGGATTTAAGGTGCTGGTGCAATCCAGGCAGCACTATCAACTGGTCAAGGATTACTTGACCGAAAACGAGGCGGAGTACTTTACCCATGATGTCGTCATGGATAAGCCGTACAAAATCGTCGTCAGAGGTCTGTACGACATGCCAGTGGAGGAATTAGCTGCCGAGCTAAAAGTTTTGAAACTGGATGTGTTGGCCGTGCACAAAATGAGCCGACGCAACAAAGACATCAAGTACCGTGACCAGCTCTACCTGCTACATTTGGCTAAGGGATCGACGACGCTTCCTGAGCTGAAGGCGATTCGAGCGGTTTTCAACATTATCGTGTCGTGGGAGCGATACCGACCAGTGCATCGTGACGTCACACAATGCTTCAACTGCCTGGGCTTCGGGCACGGAGGTAAGAACTGCCACCTAAAGCGTCGTTGCGCCAAATGTGGTACCGATGCGCACATCACATCCCAGTGCATCCAAGATTCGCTGGTGAAGTGCCTCAACTGCAACGGTGAGCACTCGTCAACCGACCGAAAGTGCCCCAAGAGAGCTGAGTTCGTGAAAATTCGACAGCAAGCATCGACGAAGAATCAGCCTCAGCGTCGTAGAACTCCTCCAGCCCTGGTGGAGCAAAATTTTCCACCTCTTCAACCGCGACGCCAGGTCCCGAACTTGGCACCGTTGCCGTTGGATCCCAGGAAGAGAGCTGAGATGAATCATCCACGGCCGGGTTCCAGCCAGGAGCCGAGACCGCCACCACCGGGCTTCAGCCAGGAGCCAAGACCAACCCAAGAACCAGCAGTTGAGGAAAATGGTAATGATCTTTACACCTCAACCGAACTCCTCAATATTTTCAAACAGATGTCCGCTGCACTGCGTGGATGCAAAACCAAGACCCAGCAGATTGAAGTGCTGACCTCGTTCGTCATCCAGTATGGATCGTAGGTCCCTCAAGCTGCTGAATTGGAACGCTTGCTCCATTAGGAGAAAGAATTTAGAGCTGGTGGATTTTCTTCGCGAGAAGGAGATCGACGTAGCTGCCATCACGGAAACTCATCTGAAGCCCGGTGAAAAAGTTTATCTGCAAAACTACAAGATCGCGACGCAGCTCGATAGGACCACCTCTGGAGGAGGAGGTGTGCTTGTCGCTGTTCATCGTGATCTTCAAGCTGGACATCATCGAGGCCGTTGGGGTGGAAATTCCCACTTCGGTTGGCCCAGTACTCTTCATTGCTGCATACTGCCCACGTCAGGTGAATTCCAGAGATGGTTCAGCAGCAAAACTGAAGGGCGATATCCAGAAGCTGACACGGCGGAGCGCAAAGTACATCATCGCTGGTGACCTCAACGCGAAGCATGAAGTTTGGGGCAACAGCAGGAGGAATCGGAACGGAGTGATTCTGCACAACGATCTGCAAAACGGATACTACAACGTTGTGAGTCCGGATCGTCCAACGAGGGTGGCTCGGTCTGGGAATCACTCAATCATCGACTTCTTCATTACCAATATGGCTGAGAACGTGGCTCATCCTGAGGTGTTTGAAGAGTTGAGTTCTGATCACTATCCGGTGGTTGTGGAGGTTGGAGCTTCCGTTACTCCGCAGCGGCAACCAACCCGGAAAGATTACCACAACGTTGACTGGCAGCAGTTTCAGCAAGTGGTAGACAGCAACATCGACTATGATCAACACCCGGAAACTTCTGCTGATATTGATCGTTCGCTGGAGGTGATCCAGCAGGCTATCAACCAAGCAGAGGCTGCCAACGTTCGGGAGGTTCCTGTTAATTTTAAGGTAACTGATATTGACGTAGATACTAAACACTTGATTAGACTTAGGAATGTTTATAGGAGACAATATCAACGGACTGGGGACTATGACAAAAAGATTTCAGTGAACAATTTGAACAAAATCATACAAGACCGTCTTGACAATATCAGAAATCAAGAATTTTCAAAACATGTAAGCCAGCTTGGGAATTATTCAAAACCATTTTGGAAACTTTCAAAAGTTCTTAAAAACAAACCACAGCCTATTCCTCCTCTTATTGTTGAGGATTCTCCTTTGATTACATCCGAGGAAAAGGCAAATGCACTTGGGCTTCATTTTGTTAGTTCACATAATCTTGGCGCTTCCATGACCAGCCGTAAAGAAACATCAGTTGCCAATAGTATTTCAACAATCAATGACTCTACCTTTGAATTTCCTGCAGATTCCCATGTTTCTGGTGAGGAAGTCAAAGTTGCAGTTAAACAAATGAAAAATATGAAAGCTCCAGGCTTTGATAACATTTTTAATCTAGTGTTGAAAAAACAGAGTGATCAGTTCTTTCAACATCTAGCCAATATTTTCAATAAATGTTTGCAACTTGGTTACTTCCCCACCAATTGGAAACTGGGCAAAGTCATACCAATTTTGAAGCCTCAAAAAGATCCAACATCGCCAACAAGTTATCGTCCCATTAGCCTTTTAAGTAGTCTGTCCAAACTCTTTGAGAAGGTCATCTATTCAAGGCTTTTGGATTTTACCAACGATAATAATATAATTTTGAACGAGCAGTTTGGCTTCCGAAAGGGACATAATACTGCTCATCAGCTTACGAGAGTAACTAAAATCATCAAGCAGAACAAGTTTGAGTCTAAATCAACTGCTATGGCTTTGTTGGATGTTGAGAAGGCTTTTGACAATGTTTGGCATGATGGTTTGATACATAAACTGTATTTATACGGTTTTCCAATGTATCTTATCAAAATTATCCAGCACTATCTTTCGGAGAGATCGTTCAGGGTTTTTCTGAATGGGATTGCTTCTGGATTATTCAACATTGATGCTGGGGTTCCCCAAGGAAGTATTCTTGGCCCACTTCTGTACAATATTTTTACATCTGATTTGCCTACTCTTCCTGGTAATGGTGTGTTGTCACTTTTTGCTGATGACACTGCCGTTATTTATAAGGGTAAAATAACCAGATATTTAGTTGGCCGTCTTCAGAAGGGTCTTGACGTTCTTTCCGAATACTTTGGTGACTGGAAAATTCGCATAAATGCAGCCAAAACTCAAACCATCATTTTTCCACTTTCCAAATCGGCCCGATTTGTCCCAAAGGATGATGTTTTGATTAAAATGAATGATGTTTCAATACCCTGGTCAAAGGAAGTTGTCTATTTAGGTCTCATACTTGACTCGAAACTATTGTTTCGGCAGCATGTAGATAAAATATTGAACAAGTGCAGCATTCTCATCAGGTGTTTGTATCCTTTAATTAACAGAAAATCAAAGCTATCTTTGAAAAATAAGCTAGCAGTTTACAAACAAATAATTTACCCCGTTATTGAGTATGCAGTACCTGTTTGGGAGTGTTGCGCTAGAACTCATAAATTGAAACTCCAGCGCGTCCAAAACAAGGTACTCAAAATGGTTTTGAATGTTCCTGGCTGGACAAGATCAAGTGAGGTTCATGAATTAGCAGAAGTAAAAATGTTGGATCAGAAGATTCAAGAAAAATGTTTGAAATTCAGGGAAAAATGTGCTATATCTGAATACCCCTTGATTCAAGGATTGGTTTAGTTTATGGTAAGATTAAGTTAGTTTTAGGTTAGGTTTTGTTTTCTTAATTTTTTTTTTTCCTCATTGTACCTAGTGTTACAAAAATGATAAATCATATACTTTTAAAGTTAAGAAAATGAACAGTGTTTAAATCACGAAAAGCAAACTAAAGCTGAAGAGCCACAGCTGACCACTTATTATGTAAACCAAATGTAATTATTAAAAGAAAGATTCAATAAAGTATATTTAATTCAAAAAAAAAAAAAAAAAATTTGGCGTTAATATTTCATAAGACATAAAAGCAACGCGAATTCCTTCTTTTTCATCTCAATCGACTCGAATGCTCCTTTTCGACAACAAACTCACGGAGTTGATGCCGGCAAATCGACGCAGCCATCAACACACGTCTTGCCGATTTGAAGAACGACAATGACGACGTCGACGAGTGTGTTATTGTGCAAGTGTACCGTAAAAAGAAACGTTTGCCCAGGAGTTCAATTCAAGCTGAATTATTGAAAGTGCCATAATTCTGAGTGACTGTGCTGGGTGGTAACGTCTCAGGCTGTGCACAGCATCTAGCAACTAGGGAAAGTTGTCAACATCCTTTGCTTGTGGAAATGTTCAAATTTGGGTATATTGATGTAGGTTTAGTTAGATATTCCTAGAAATCTTTATTCACTCATTTTTGAATGAGATTGATATACATTGTTCAAAACAATTTATCCCGCAGGCTTCCAATCCACCCTAAGCATCCCTAGCACCACCAAACAACAGTTAAAACAGTTACTGAGAAAACTGAGCTGAAAAATTATGGAAATGTGCTAAAGAACAGAAACAAATCGTGATGGTGGTGGTGGCACCGCAGCAGCTTTTCCGGAAAAAGTGCACAGAAAAAGCACCCCGAGAAAAGCTCAACTTTTCTTCGTCGTGTGCGCATCGCAACTCACAAAACTCGTCTCGTTCTCGTCGTCGTCGGAAAAATAACATGGAAAGCAATAACAGTTACAAGAAAATTAAATTGTCGATTGTATTTCATTGTTATGACTGGCACACGAGGGACTGCAAACAGGGAAAAAGGGAAATTGTTTCTGCTGCTGCTGCGCGCTGTTGATGGAAAATAGGGAAAAACTATGCGAAAAACTTGCGGAGACGACGACTGCTGCGGAATTGGAACGACACATCAACATCGGTCACGGACATTTGAGCTGCTTTGGGTTGGGGCGGGGCGGAGACCTGCGCCAGCCCCGTTCGTCAACTGCCAACTTTGGGCCAGCCAACCGACCAACCGGGGGGCTAAGTCATCAGACAAACAGAGCATTGTGCTTTTTTCCTCTAGGAGGGAGGGGGAGCCAACCAACCCAACATCACAGCATCTGGAAAAGAGCATCCATGGCCGTTGAAAAGTAGGGTGTTCGAAATAGGCTATAATAGATTGCGAGTCGAAATTTGCACCCTTCCAAAATTGAATTTCCTGTAATAATCACACTTTTGGACAAATTTGGATGAGACCTGTACCTGGATCATGAATCCTGAAGCGATGTTTTACCCCAGTGGTCACCAAAAAGTGGCCCACTGGCCGCACATGAGCACTTGTAAACCATGTTCTGCATGTTTTTTTTTTCGTTCTACCATATTTCAACCATTTAGAAAACCCCAGAAAATCATAATATTAATAATAAAATATAGGTTAAAGACAACTCTACAGCACTTGGAAAAAGGTGCCGTGAGGACCACTGTTTTACCCCACACATTTTCGATTATTCTCAAACAAACTTCAACGCTCAACAGCGATCCCTAAACCTTTACCGATTTGACTTGAAATTGACACCGATACTTATTTTTTCTGTGAGATTGACTCAGGGGGTGTTTCTAGTGCCCATTTTGTTTCCATCCTGAGGTGCACCGATTTTTTTTATTTCACTTTTCAACACAAAAAAAATATTTGCCCAAAAACTTTGTTTTTGAAAATTTATTTTTTTGTGTTTTAGAGAATTATAAAAGACAACATTTGAGTTTTGACACAGCAAGGGCAACACATATTTGAAAGTGATAACATTTTTAGACAAAAATAATAATAAGACTTTGGTAAATGAGCCGAAAACAAAATCACTTCAATTTAAGATGCAAAATTGCATTTAATTTTTGTGTTTTTCAACAGTGCCCATTAGGGTGGGTACGTTTTTCAAAAAGTTCTCGGATCAAGTTTTAGTATGGTTCCTCTTGTAGGGCATGCCCATAGGGACTTTCATGCCAAATATCAGCTCATTTGGTTGTAAACTGGCTGCGCGCATCAGGGTTAAAGTTTAAATGGGAATTACTATGGGAAAATTGGAAATTTTGTTCAAACGCTCCTACAGGTCTGGGAAAATAACGCGCCAACTTCTGGTATGGTCAGGCCTATGGGGAATGGTCTGGAGAACACTTTTCCCGAAGAGAGCATATGGATTCGTTGTCCCTAGACCTGGCGCATCGGCAAACAATCCGATGTCTCCAGAATCAACGGTTTTCCCTAAAAAAGCATCAAATTTTCCTTAGCATGCTATGAAAGCTTGATGCACACCGCGACGCCATATGTCAGGTAGCTGCCACGTGGTTGAAATATTAGCAATAAAACACAAATTTGCTATGCAAAGATTCTGAAATCGACTAAATAATATCAGGATTGCTCAAAATGTTCATTTTCTAGTTAAAAGAATTATTGCAATTGAATATTCCAGCTATTTCTCACCCACGTGATAGCTACCTGACATATGGCGTCGCGGTGTGCATCAAGCTTTCATAGCATGCTAAGGAAAATGTGATGCTTTTTCAGGGAAAACCGTTGATTCCGGAGACATCGGATTGTTTGCCGATGCGCCAGGTCTAGGGACAACGAATCCATATGCTCTCTTCGGGAAAAGTGTTCTCCAGACCATTCCCCATAGGCCTGACCATACCAGAAGTTGGCGCGTTATTTTCCCAGACCTGTAGGAGCGTTTGAACAAAATTTCCAATTTTCCCATAGTAATTCCCATTTAAACTTTAACCCTGATGCGCGCAGCCAGTTTACAACCAAATGAGCTGATATTTGGCATGAGAGTCCCTACGGGCATGCCCTACAAGGGGAACCATACTAAAACTTGATCCGAGAACTTTTTGAAAAACGTACCCACCCTAGTGCCCATGGTTACAAGAGTTTGAAACTTTCGAATGCCGATAGCTTAGCAATTTTTGATACAATTTTCAAAGTCAAAAAATTCACGTGAGCAATTCTCTACCAAACCAGAAATGGATTTAATTTATATTTTTTTATTTGGCCCAAACTTTGTGGGGGCCTTCCCTATGACCAAAGAACCTATTTTGTGTAATTGGTTCACCCATACAAGTCTCCATACAATTTTGGCTGCTGTCCATACAAAAATGGAACGTAAATATTCAAACAGCTGTTACGTTTGAGTGAATTTTCTGATCAATTCGGCAAAGTTGTAGGTATTGTTGCAGGTATGATAGAGAAAAAAATAGGTACACGGAAAAAAATTGCAGATTTTTTAATCAACTTTTTTTTCACTAAAACTCAATTTCCCAAAATACGTATTTTTTCATTTTCAAGATTTTTTGATATGTTTTAGGGGACAATAATCCGCAACTTTTGTGCCATAGAGAAACATGGTCAAAAAATCTGCCACCGAGTTATGAATTACGCTCATTTAAAATGTTCGTTTTGATTTAATTTTTTTCAAAAACATCGGAACATTTCACGAATGTTTCATGTTTTAACATTAAAAATCACACCAATAGTTGCTCAGATATCGACATTAGGAGCCTAACATTTCAAAAGGGCACATAACTTTTGTAAACAATAGTGTATCACTTTCACTCGAATGACAGTTTACATAAGGTGTGAAAGGGGCACACTTTTGTCTAAAAAAGTTATGTTCCCTAATGAAATGGCTAGCACGATTAGATAATGGTGGGTTGTTTGGGTGAGACTTAAAAAACTTCAATTTTCGTGTTTCTTTTTCTTAAAGCGGCTGTATCTCAGCAACCCGAGGTCCAATCTCCAATGTCTCTTAAACAATTATATAGCAAATTTTCTGAACCTTTTTAAAAAAAAATAGAAATGGTCATTCATGGTCACTATTTTTCAAAATCGAAAAACTACAAATATTTCGCTAAAATCAAACTTTCGGTGGCTATATCTTAAAACAGAGCCCTTTATCAAAAAATCTGTTAGTACTTTTCGATTGGAAATTCAATTTTACATTGAAAAAATACGTCAAATTTGTTTTCGCAAGAAATTCCGATTTTTTAAAAAAATCACTATTTTTGACACAGATTTTTGACAATGTTTCTCTATGGCACAAAAGTTGTGGGTTTTTGTTTTTCTAAAACATATCAAAAAATATCGAAAATCAATAGTCCTAAATAATACCTACAACTTTGCCGAAGAAACCAAATTGATCAGAAATTTCACTCAAAAGTTACAGATGTTTGAATATTTACGTACCATTTTTGTATGGACAACAGCTAAAATTGTATGGAGACTTGTATGGGTCAACCAATGACACAAAATAGCTTCTTTGGTCAAAGGGAAGGCCCCCACAAAGTTTGAGCCAAATCAAAAAGATTTAAAATTTATCTCTTTTCAAAAGCTAGTCTTAAGATATAAAATTATTAAATTAGTGGTCCTCAGCCAGCTGATCCTAGTGGGCCGTTTTTGGAAATTTACCGTAATATAGCGTGCTGCAGCGACCTCAAATTTAAATCATTAAATTTGTCCATTTTTCGAACCTCACCACAGTTCTGACCATGCGCGCTTACGCAAGCATAAATAATTTTACTCGTCGACTCGCGTTGCGCGACAAATAATTAAGCTTATGTACAGGTGTGGATCATGAGTCATCCTCACCTGAAAAGCCCTTTATTAATTTTCGCCAATTATTAGGCAATCACAAAAATGGTTAAGCTTTCAATTATGAATGTGCGATGTTATTCCATAGGGGAAATTGAAGGTGTGGCTTAACCAAATTCATTGGCATGTTTGTTCAATGGAGAATTCGACCTTCTCATTATTGACTTACATTTTTGAGAATATTTGAGGAACATTATTTTGATATTCCAATAACATAATTTAAAGTTTCACGACAATGGTTCGAACCCATGACTTCCGATTTTGAGGTGAACTCACTACACCATACGGAAAGTCATGAAGAATTGCAGAGGTCTGCACAATTTAATTCATGAGGTTCATCGATGCTTCTCATCGGAACGGACAACTTTTAGTAGAACAAAATTTAGTAGAGTTTTCGGGGACTGACTATAAAAACCCCAAAATTCTTGAGGAGGGCAGTGAGTTCCAAAATTAGTTCCAGTCAGTTCCAGCCAGCTCCACTCCAGTCCAGTTCCAGTTCCAGAAGAAGCCCCAGACCAGCCGGACCCGCCAGCAGCCACCAGTAGCAGAGGCCCCAGTCCAGCCGGACTTAGCGGTGGAGGCCGCAGTCCGCCGGGACTTAGCCGCTGTGAAGAGTCCGCCGGGACTTAGCCGCCGTGAAGAGTCCGCCGGGACTTAGCTGCCGTGAAGAGTCCACCCGGGACTTAGGAGTTCGGGGTCTGGCATGGCTCGGCGAAGAGGTCTGGAGGACAAGTCTGGCTTCAACGTAGAGAATTGGCACGACGAAAGTCTTAATGAAATTAGCAACAAAAAGTTGAGTGATGTGATCGTGCGCGTAGAAGTTGAAAGTGTTACCGCAAAAATGTAATCTTCAAAAAGTGTAATATACAAATAAGTGAAGTTAACTGATCTGTTTTGACTCTACAAGTAAATATCACAAAAATCCTGAAAGCCTAAACCGCTCGGGCAGTTCAGTGCTACATTTGAAACACAAATATAAGTTACTGAAACTCTTGAAATTTTAATACTTTCAAATTGGCATTTGGATAAACTAAGTTTTGCACAATTTTTAAATATGTTCCTATCTAAAAAATTTCATGAGCAAATATTAAAATTGCATTCAATTCGATATTATTATCCTTTTAAATTTACACTTCACTAATCATATCGACCTGGCTGGAAATAAATCAATTCAAGAATATTCCAGCGTGATATTTATTAAACAAGAAATTACTTTCAATGCATTTGCAAATTTTAAAAATAATGATTGCTTTTGGAAAGTTATAAAGTTATTAGTAATGATAAATATTTCAATAACAAAAACGCAAATTGAACCGACTAAACTAAACAAACTATAGAAAATTGATTGAATATTGATTCGCTACACCAAATGTTTCTTAGTTATGACTGAAGACAGGTAGAGTGAAATATTAACAAAATTTTAATTAATTAAGACTTTAACATGAAATACTTATTTTTATTCATTTTTTGTTCAAATAGTCAAATTTAACTAGAAAATATTCGTTTAAAGCCAAATTTCATCCTCGAAATTTTTAATCAAGCAAATAAAAATATGCAACTCCAATAATGTGGTATGAACTCTTCGGACTATCCAATAAAATTTCTAAACCATGCCTTAATTTTTTACCGTCGGTTGGAAAATTTCAGTAAATTCAGATTATATTTAGTTGGAAGACATCACAGCAAATAAAGTAGTAATCCAGCTGCGTGTAAAAGGCCTGGGTGTAAAATAAATTTTGCATTATTCTATGAAATTCTGTGTAATATTACACCATGAAATATGTAGCCCATCAGTATGAGAAACCTACTTTATCGAAATGTCAAGCTCACATATACGTTTATCCTTTCCATTTTTTATCGGTCTGATGGCCGAGCGGGCTAAGGCGCCAGTCCTTACTGTAGGTGCTTGGTTTGAGTCCCGTCTGTTGCAACTTTTTTTTGTGTTTACAAAAATTGTACATGCAGCGTGTAATATTAAGTGTCTTTTTTGATGAAGGTGATGTGCATGCTTTTGCATGCGATTTTACCATCGGATTTTTTGCTGTGATATTCATTATCAATACTTTTATAAACGGATCTGGATTTTTGTGGCATTAAATTCATATTGAATTTAGTTTAATTGTGGTGAATCATTTGCAATCAAAAAAGTATAAATTACACAACAATATTTTTTAATGAAAATTTGGCAAAATATTCAAATAAGCTAAAATAAATCGTTCGTTTCCAAGACCAAATTAATTGAGGTTTAGAATGTTTTATTATTATGAATATAATTCAAGATTCAAGTAATTTTTCGCAAAATAAAGATTTAAAAAAATTGCTGGATTTTTTTTATTTCCGTTTTCTTAAAGTATCGATATAAAGATTTAAATTTGTGCTTTATGGAAAAAAATGATATTTGGGTGAATTGTTCAAGAGCAGACTTTGTAACCTACGCCTAACTCATATTTTGGAACACCCCACCCAAAATGACGACAACCGGCATCATCAAGGACTTCATCTCGCTTCGGTGGCAGCCCTTTTTATAATGGTACGGGTAGGAACGCAGCCCCACTTCGGACTGATGGGTAAAAAGCACAACGAGACGGCCATAAATAAGACAAGTGCTGTTCAACGGGATAAAATATTTACTTTGGGGGGGGGGTCATTTTAGGGCCGAGCTTTTTCCCGTTTTCCCACCAGAGAGTGAGACAACACTTTCGCTTCTCACTCCGGGCTCAGAACTCAAACTCGAAAGAGAAGGATGGAGTTGCAACTCGCTGGTCTGCAACGATGCTGATGACGACGTTTTGGGTGATAAGTTTTTCGGCACGTGGAATAATTTCGCCACAAATTGACGTCAAATCACTGCTGCAGAAAAAGACGAATAAATCAAAATGCTGTCGCCTGGACCCGGGGAAACTGCCGGAAGATTTTGGCTCCAACACTGCTGACAGTGGCGAAAATAAGTTGCACTCAGACGGACCCTTCTTTTGAAGAACTTTCGACGAACCGCCCCGTACGTGATTGGTAATCTCCCAGTCAGTGGGAGGTGGGAAGAAGAGTTGGTTGGAAAAAGTCGTGTGAAAATCCCTTTATCGTCAGCATCATTATTAGCAACAGCAAGACGAAGATCACGATCTTGGGAACTGATTTTTGTACGAGAGACTAATGTAAATATAAACTTAATTAAAACTTAGTACTTTAAAGTGTCTTCAGAAAATTGCAAGCGTATTTCTACTTTTTCACTCAACTCACCCTGACACACTCCCAGACCCTTCAGTAAGATATTCTGATTAGTGGTCTCCTAGCCATCGCATGCACTGTACAGAAGAAAAAAAAAGTAACCTTCCAAATCAGTATGCATGAAGCAATTCCCATTCAGCTGGTATATGCAAGCAATCCGACTTTGGCAGCTCAGCTAGTTATGTTGAAAGCCATCACCCGCCAACCCCACACCAAACCCCTCCTTTCCCCCACGAAGAAGTTCCTTCAATGGACCGCTTTCTTTGCTCCGGATTAGAAACTGCACTTGATGTCGATACAAGAAAAGTACGTCTAAAAATCCACTCAACCGTAATGCAGCTCGATGCTCTCTATGAAGAAAGATCCTTTCCTCGACGAGAAAAGGGCGACGATGGCCAGTGCGAGTGCCTGAAACCACCTCGAAGGACGGAAATCACTCCGGAATTGGCTGGGAAATTTCAGAGAGGAGTACGGAGATGTAATGATGCGATGCTTTATTGAAATCAAGTCGTCAAACTCAGGTGATCTGGGTGAGGCGATATGCAGCAATTCCATGTATAGTTTCCGTTCCGTTCGGGTGTTCGGGTTGGCTGCGTCCCTCTTTGAGAGGACCACATCGAGATTGGGAGCCGCAGTGGTGGTGCTAGCAACGGGTAGATTTCAATTACAATAATACAAAAGGGGTTCGGATATCTGTGGCCGCTTGAATGGACGAACCGGTGGTTCAACTGTGCGGCAAGTGCGAAGGAATCGGCCAAACGAAGTTGACAGTGCTGGGTGAATGATTTGAGATATTGACTATTATTAGTACCGTAAAACGGGGTGACTTTGATAGCCGGGGTGGCTTTGATAGGTTTGAGATTTTTCCGCAAAATGAAGAGTACAAATTAAATACGTACGGAATGGTTTGGAACCATACTGACCATGGTAGAGAAGTACTCAAAGTACCTCATGAAGAGCCTTTCATGACATTTTGAAAGGTTTAAAAAGTTAGTTAAATATTATTAAGAAAATGTTGTTAAAAGGCATTATTTCAAACTTCTCAAAGTGTCATGATTTTCTGATTTTGATTTTTTTCTGTGATTTTGAATCGGAAAATGGAATACATTTTCGGATTCTTTGCACAATTTTCCACTAGAAGAAGGTAAACTAATTTTATAAATATGAAATAATATGTGTTTTTGAAACACAATTTAAAAAAATCTCCAAATTTATAGGCAATTTCAGTTGAACAAATTTCATATGAAATGTGAAAACATGTGATTCGTGCTTCGAATTCAGTTCAAAATGTAAAATAAATCGATAATTTTATGAAAAATACTAGATTTAACGAATTTTAGGCAAAATTCCGACTTTTTAACAACTTTACCTAAAAATTTTAAGTATTTTGTTAAAAAGCCTTAAACTAAGTTAACTTATATAAACATTGATTTTTTTCTTGAAAACTATACCATCAACCTTAGTGATGGTTCATTTAACGTAAAAATGACGTTTGAGCACTTATAATCTGATTTTAACAAGAAAAACTATGACTATCAAAGTCACCCCGGAATTTAAAATGAGAATTTTTAACGTAACTATTTTTCTAAACATTATAGAAAAATAACTTTTTCCAGAAATAGTGCATGAACTTTGTGTGGCCTACCCCAGTACATGTTTTAAAAATAAAAAATCTTGAGAAAACCTTTTCAGTTGGGAAATATTCCAAAAATAAATTGAAATCCTATCAAAGTCACCCCGGTTTACGGTATTGAAAAATACATTAAAACGTGAATTCATCGAATGATAAAAGTAATTGATATCAACAAAAATGTTCTGCCTATATTCCGAATTTTGAGCTGCACTGTAGTGACCCACAGTGTGGCGGCCAGAAGTGGTGCAAGCCACTGGGGAAAGATGGCACAAAGATATCCTTCTGCTGTTAATACTCGCCGATTTCCGCTCTTCAGTTACCTATGCGGAAGGATGAACTGTCTCCTGAATAGGGTGGCCCAAAGCTCGAAATAATAAAAAAAATAGTTTTCTAAGTGAATTATTTATTTACAGTATATTCTATATATTGGTCCACAAAATCAATAGCAATATATAAAAAAAACTCAAATCCACCCTAATTCTCAATATATAGTTTCGCCCCTCACATGACGACCGGAGCAGGCGACCGGTGAGGAATGAATAAAAGAATTGGAAAACCCTTTTTTCCCCGCACATTTCCGCCCAAGATCTTTCATAAAGTGTGCTGCTAGTGATCCGCAGATGCGCCTGCCAGAGGAGACTGAAGAGAGTCCTTGGAGAAGAGTAGTAGTTCGGGGGGCCAGTCAGGTTCGATTTCGATAAATTGCATCCCTTTCTGCTGTCGATAGATTTCCGTACACCCATTCACCAGAGCCTTTTCAGAAGGAGCAGGAAAATCGAAAACATTCTGATTATAATAAACATTCTTGACCGGTCTTATCAAACAGTTGAAGCGTGAGTAAAGCATTCACTGTTGTGTGATCTGGTCGGAACTATTGCTCGCGGGGGGATGGCAACCCTATTCCGACCAAAGCAAACTGACAACAGTCGACATTAGCACGGTTGTCAAATGAGAGCCCACAACAAAAGCACTAGCTGTCAAATGGTAGCCCAAAACAAACCATTGTTTGGGTTTTTGATTTTCAATTTTCCCGCAATTCAAACGATAAATACCTGAAAAAAAAACACGTGAATTGTGTTGCTGATGGCAAATTCTATCATATCCTTGGAGATTCCATCCCAATATTGGCTGAAAATTCATATCGAAAAAAGTGATTTTCCTGTTTACCTTTTTTTGCTTTTTTTCTTTTGGTCGATCAAACAGTGCGCCCGTACACTGTGAATCGGCATTACACATTTTTCAGTTTGGATTTACACATTTGCATGGGACTTTTGAGTTTAACCAGGATAACACACTTCGTGTTACCAAAATAATATGAATAATTTTGATTCTGAGTGTTTGTTTTCTGAACTTCTAAGATGGCGGCTTCTTCGCTACCCCCTGATTGCTCGGGTGAGCTCACACAGATTGAGACGGCATCAGGTAGCACACGACCAGCAGCAGAAGTATCAAGAAACGGCGAAGAGCCAAATATGGTGGGGTGCTTGGAGAGTAGTACTACTAGCCAGAAGATGCGGACTCTATCGGTTGATTTAGACTCCTTTCATGCATGTACTCACATCGACGTGAGTAGAAGATAATGTGTGCAGTCCATTCATGGTAAAAAGTGGGAAATCATGGAATTCGAGAAATCTTTTCTTTAAATTATTTTTAGGAAAAGCGCTAATGCGTTCTGTCTGGACTATAACATATCTTGTACAAGTATGCTGAAAAAAAGATAGGACGTGTCACAAGACAGCACACAAGAGTCGAGCGCGGAAGTAATAGCTTCTGGGAAGAGCTTGAAAAATGACGAGAAAAACATGTTGATCATCAAAATACAATAGAACATTTTCATCCACAATTTAAAATATTATTTGATCAGGGTGAAGGAAGATGGGACCAGAAAACATTTGATTTGTCGAATTTGATTTTCCTCTGACTACCATCGAAACTTCTTTGTTTATCTTTCCATGGAGTACCCTTGAAGAGTATTTCTAAAGTGGATTCATCATATGTTTTCAAACATTCCAAACACTGTTGAGTTTCCGGTTGTCGATTCTTGCTATGTAAATATTTCTCGATAAGTCGATAGTTTCTTCAACTCTTCAAAATTCATAGTTCGATGCTCTCTTTTCCTGTAAATCTTCTCTAGCTCGATGATTTCTTACCTCGTTGGTCCCTTGGAATTTATTTGCACTAAACATATTGTAAAGTTAGTTAAAGTTTCACTAAAAAAGTTTTTTTTGGTTAAATTTCTATATAAATGTTTGGCTATATTGGTCAAAGTTTCAAGTCTCACAGATGTGCTCAAAACTACCTGCCATCACTGAAAGGATTTATTCGTCAGTTGCTAATTACAAGAGGAGAACATCTAGGGTAGAGTAGTCATCAATGAGACACGGAGAACAATGATAAAATGGCTCTAACAAGTTGTAGTTTAAACCAATCAGGCTAATATCTTGGGGCAAGGTGTGTCTACTAGATACACGTCTGCCATAACAGTGGCTTTGGTTATGGACGCTCCCTTGCAAAGTTATTCATACATGTTTGATTCTGGGGTGTAAAAGTAAATTTTGACTAAAAATAACATTTTCGCTCATAGGCTGCCATTAACACAACAACTAATATTTTTTGCAAATTGGGCTATAATGTCCTTTTATTAGGTTTGATCAAAATTTAGAATATACCCAGAATCCAGGGGTGTCTCATTGTTCCACACTCTTTTCGGCCCATGAGCAATTCTCTACCAAAACCGGAAATGGATTTTATTTGTATTTTTTGATTTGGCTCAAACTTTGTGGGGGCCTGCCCTATGACCAAATAAGCTATTTTGTGTCATTGGTTCACCCATAGAAGTCTCCATACAATTTTGGCTGCTGTCCATACAAAAATGGTATGTTAATATTCAAACAGCTGTAACTTTTGAGTGAATTTTCTGATCAATTTGGTATCTTCGGCAAAGTTGTAGGTATTGTAGAGGACAATTGAGAAAAAAATAGGTACACGGAAAGTTTTTTTGCAAATTTTTAAATCAACTTTTTTTTCACTAAAACTCAATTTCCCAAAATACGTATTTTTTGATTTTTGAGATTTTTTTATATGTTTCAGGGGATATTTTTGAATTAATAGTGGTTTTTGGAAAAAAGTGAAATTTCATGCAAAAAAAAATCTGGAATTATTTTTTAATGCAAAATTGAATTTGCAATCGAAAACTACTTTACCATTTTTTTGATAAGGGGCTCCATTTTCAAGATATAGTCACCAAATGTTTGATTTTAGCAAAATATTTGCAGTTTTTCGATTTTTAAAAATAGTGATTATGAGCGACCATTTCTAAATTGTTTTTTTTTTTTTTTTTGAAAATTTGCTATAAAATTGTCTGAGAGACATTGGAGATTGGACCTCGGGTTGCTGAGATATAGCCGCTTTAAGAAAAAAAACACGAAAATTGAAGTTTTCTAAGTCTCACCAAAACAACCCACCATTTTCTAATGTCGATATCTCAGCAACTAATGGTCCGATTTTCAATGTTAAAACATGAAACATTCGTGAAATTTCCCGATTTTTTCAAAAAAAAAAATTGAAAAAAATTAAATTAAGACTAACATTTTAAATGGGCGTAATATTCAATGTTTTGCCTTTTTAAAATGTTGGTCTTGATTTAAAAGTTTTCAAAATATTTTTTTCGAAAAAATCGTATGTTTCAATCGAATGAAATCAAGAAAGTACTTCAGCTATAATTTAGCCCATACATTTTTGTTGTCCGGCGTAATGGTTATTATTAGCAAAAGTTCTATGACACAACTTCCTATAGGATTAATATTTCTAACCAATAATGAGTTTATATCATGGTTATCATAATAAAATACTGTATCTTATAATTGAATAAAGTGTTGTTGATAAAGTTTGATCATCGTTAGAATGCATTGAAACATATTATTGAGAAGCAAGTACGTTTGCTAATAATATATTTAGCAAAACAAAACATATTCTTGCCCCATGTGAAAACACAATCACTCATCTACTCTTTTAACAAACTTGGCATATCTCATGAAAATTTAAAAATAGTACAGTCAAATATGTGTAAACAATTGGGCTTACAAATACTTACATACGATGGACGATGTCTGGATTGTATGAAAGTAGTTGTAGTTTGTATCCTTAAACTCTTGTCGGGTTCAAATAGTTAGGCTAACAACACTAAAGCTTTATCTATTTTTTTTAAGTTTTTCGTGGTTATCTTACTTTTTATGGAATTTTTGAATATATTGGATCAGTGCAACATAAATTAAGAACAATATTTGCAACGATTAAGCCTTCAAGCCTATCGAGCGTGTATAGCTTAACATATAGCTATTATACAATCTTAAAGTTGGTACAAAGTCACCCCTTGTCTCAAAGTCACCCCATTTTATATTAGTTTTGTGCAATCTAGTTTTCCTTGACTTGAAATTGCCTAATGTTGGAGTTTTTTCAGATATTTATGTATAAACTTGTAATTTTTATACTTAGGTGACTTAACTCAGGCTTAATCCGGCTAAGTCAGTCCGGTAAATCGTTTTACATCATTCTGCTATCTGTAAGAACAATTTCAAGCCAAGACCAGTAACGTTTTAAAATTAAACATTGAAACTTTGAACTTTTCCTACGCATTTTACATGCGATTTCCCCTTAATTTCTACTCAAAACACTTAAACTGACCGTATTCAAAATTTCTGCCGGCAAAGATTTTGAAACTCGGCCCAGAGGTGCAAATGGTCACAGGAACCATGTCCTATCATTGGTTTGGGTGGAATTTTGTTTTTTCATGATAACGGTCAGTGGAAGACCGTGTAAAAGTTAATAGAAAAATTAGGATTTTAATCTTTTTTATTATTTCGAATTAATTTATTTGAAATTTTCTTCCCAAAATACACACCCAAACGAAAAATATATCTCAAAATCTGCAACAGTGAATTTGCTGCAGAAAATGTTATATTTTATTACATTTTTTGCAGCAAGCCCATAGATCATTTTTGCCCGCGTGTAAACACGTCAGCGATCTGCAGTTCTCACCAACACATAGAATGCTGGCGCGTCCCCGAGCAACAATCTAGAGAGAACATTATGTTCGCACTCTGTCCCTCACCATTCATCAAGCGTCCATGGCGCGGTGGTAGCGTGTCGGATCAGCAACCTAGAAGTTGATGGTTCAATCCTCGTTCTGTTAAGGTTTTTTTTTTCTGCAATACAATCAATCTGCCGTCGGTAATGTCGATAATTGTCGGTAACGGGCAAAAATGTCATACCCCTATATCGCAAAAAATGCATGAGGACAGTTTTCATGCAGATTCTGATATACTTTCATGCTGCCATGCATCAAAATCATGCGACCGCCGGTTGGGTGCAGGTATTAAAATATTTCCATATCATTTTTGTTTGAATTGTTTCGAGAATCATATGGGACAACCAATTATCAAAAAAAAACTTCTATAGTCAAAGAGAACTAACCTGGATGGTTTTATCTACGTCAAAAATATGAATGAAATTAATTTCCGGTTTTCTTGGAGATTTGTGGACGATGAGACAAAAAATCTCTAGATTTAACATTTCTTGAACTTAATATAGCAAAAATAGTAGTTTATACAACAAGTAGATCTAGTTTTGCAACGAGTTGAACAAGAGTTCAGCAAACATTCTATACAACTCATAAATTGCAAAAAAAATAAAACATTTGCTCTATAACTAGATGATCCACTTGGTCAAAACCAGCGCGATGGTTTAACCAGCTTCTTCTATTATGAGAAACAACAGAAAATAATAAAAATGATTACACACGAGTAAAGTTGCTCCATCCACCCCCACAGTAGTAACCCAATTGGCGAACAATTGTCGACTATGCTAGAAAGCAACAGGAAACCAGCAGCGCCCATACTTTCTTCTATTTATCTCGAATTGGATGCTTCTACTGCCCAGCAAAGGACGAAGGACAACACTGCGGGAGCGCGAACAAAATTTCACATTATTATTTAAAATCTTATTTTTTATTTGAATTGGAAGTAATGGCGAAAGTTTGAGCGCGTGGTCGTCTGATCCAACTAATCATAATAATCTCAATTAAAATATGTGCGCCCAGCGGTTTTTCTTCCGCGAGTTCGCGTGCGCAGAACGATTTTTTTTCCTGAATGAGAAAGAAAACGTTAAAAAGGTCCTGGGTGGTGTGTTGGATTTTTTACAATTATTCATTACTGGGAGTCCCTCCACCAAAGGGCTCCAACGGAAAGGAAGAAATACTTTTGCTCCCTCAGCCATGGCCCCCCTCGCGGCCGTAACGTCTGGTAGGGTCGTGATCCGTTCCGTTGATTTGATAAGCCGCCAGATTTATTGAAAACCATTTTTCCTTCCAAATGGGGGGCTGATTCAACAAGATATCTTAATAAATTACTTATTTAGCTGCCACCGAGAGGGAGAGGAGAGAGCCGAGGCGGTGCAGGAATTAAGTACCCTCCTCGATCTGCCCAGGCTGGGTCGAATCCTTAGTTACTGGCAGGAATGGAACTGTATCTTGGTTATTGCACGTAATACACCGATGAAATATTCCAAATAATGAATGGGTGCCGAGTTGAGTCCCTGGGGCGATGCTGATGGATTGCAAAAATATGCCTCTATTGTGAGGAGTTTTATTGAAAAATAAAAGGTTTCCATTCTGTGCATATGAAGGGGTTTGGATACAAATTTCGAATGTTAGTTGGGTGATTTTTGAAATTATGTTGTACGATTTAAAAAAAAACTAATGACAAAAACAATAAATAAGGAAACCTTTGGTTTCGGTGAAAAAAGCGAAATGTTTTAAAAAATTTACTCAAGAAACTTTTTCAGAGAGACATTTATTGAGTCAATGTCTAGAATTTGTCAATTTTATTTTTTTTATTGGATGAAACATTGTCCATAGGGAATTCTGTAAAAAGAAGTTATTTTGCATCATAAGTTTTTAAAAATTAACCGCTCCATGCATACATTTTAGGCATGTGAATGCTCATAAAGCAGGCCCGTAGCCAGGGATTATAACAAGCCAAACTTCCCACCCTTGAATTTTCTTAAATTTTAAGAGTTTTTTTCCAATGCATTTATAATCCAAAATTTGTTGAAAAATTGATTTTTGGCGAATTATTAGATCGAAGCCCGCCTGAATATGGAATTGGGTTCATTTCAAAAGGTTCATAGAAAAAAAACAATTTTATTAGCAGTTGAATTCCCAAAATATCTATTTAAAAAAAAATAAGGATATAAAAAGGCATTCTATGCGCTAGAGTTTAGGATGATGCAAAATCTGGGTTTGGAGTCATGAATTTCTGAAAAAAATGGTTTTGGATAACATCAAAAATATTGTCAAACAAAATGTAAAAATTCATAGTATCAAAATGTCATGGCACATTTTTTTAAAAAGTGCTCCGTTTTTAGGAAAAAAGGATTTTAAGGTGAAATTTTTCAAAAATGTGTTTGGAGACTAGTATGGAGAAAAAACTAATTATGCAAAATTGCTATGTACAAAGTTTCATCCAAATAAAAAAATGTACAGAAACGTAAAGAATTACCCTGTTTCGAACAAATGGGTTTTTTGATTCTGATCAGTTTTGAATGTAATTTATCTGGAGCAACATTTGGAAACGGCGTAAAATTATTTTGAAAACCAGAGCAATTTAAAAAAATCAACTTTAGATAACTGTTGAACAAACATGAAGTAGTTGAAATAATTGAAAAAAAAAGAAATTTAATAATGTAAGAAAATTCAAATAAAACTAAATCCATTTTTCGGAACAAAAAAAAATACAAATTTTAGTATTTCTGAAAATAAAATTTCACAAAAATAAATACTTTGTGAAAGAAATTATGTTATTTTTTTCAAGATTGAGCTACAGACGATGCCTTCATGTTGCAAGACTGAATGCACCAAATTTGCTGAAATATTTGGCTTGGGGCTTACAAAGTTAATCCCCTCTGCTTGAAGAAGCAAAAATTTTTAAATTTAGTTTTTGAAAAACTATAAAACTATGTAAAACTTGATTTGTTTATTACAAAAAACTACAACAACGTTTCATGATTTTTAAATGATTTTTTTGAATAAATCTGCTATTGATTTACAAAAATATGAAGAAAAAATTCGAAATTAAAAAGAAAAAAATCCTAAATTGGCTTCGTCATGCAACCGGGAATAATCTTTGGAACCTTCACCCTGAATTTCATCAATTTTTTCCATCGAGTTATGAATTAACTTAAACGAATAACTTAACTTGTTTTCAAATAATGGATAACAGCTTTTTTTAATTCGAACACTTTTCTTTCGACTAAAAAACTGCCTTTTCAAGGCACAAAATACATCAAAATCTGGGCAGATTCACCAAGATATCCTTTTAAATCACTTTTTCTTATCACGCAATCGAATGGTCAGCCTAGGGCCCCAACCTGGCCCCAGCAACTCCACCCGAACAAAACAACAGGGGGAAACCCCTTTTCCAAAACCCCCCGCAAGACGACGTAAACTAATCGCGAATCCTGCAGCAATTCACCAACCAACTCCGCGCCAAACTCCGAGTGATTTATTGCCAAATTCCGCAGCGCAGTTCCACATTTCGCCCAAGTTCATCAGATTTTAAGATCCCCTGGCCCCCAACGGTTGGCCAGTTGCGCAAACCAAGGGGAGGGGGTGAGGGGGGGGGGGACCCAACCCCGAAAGGGTCATAACTCATTTTGAAAAAGTCCGTCTGTTTCTCGCAGAGTCGTCATTTCATGGTTTGAGTTCTCTCGTTTTTTTTTTTTCACGCTGCTGTTGCTGTATTGTGAATGTTTCATTCTTTTCCGCCACCCATCCCAGCCAGCCAGCACACCTCAATAGATATGCACGTGAAGGGTGTAATTACAAACCCTGCCGCGGCCAACCCACCCCAGCCCGGTGGCCAATTCCAGTTCCAGCGATGGAAGTTTCAAACCGCGGGCCTCACAAAGACAGAAAGACCAATTCTCTGATTGATGGTGTAGAGGCGTTTCTTTTTTATTAATTTATGTGCAATTCTTCAAGAATTTATTTCATTTCATTTGTCCGAAAGCTAAAAGTGGTTTGTGTGTGTGGCCGGGCCAGTCTGGATTTGAGCACCGGCGAAGGGGCGTGCTATAAGAACGGATTGTGGTCTTGATGTGGTGAGTTTGATAGTGCGCTGCGCGCGGAATACGCGCCACGGTGATCGCGGGTACCTTAAGGGTGTTCTACCGGGTCGAGTTGAGTCGGGTATGGTCGGATGAATCGATTGATTTATGGGCGGAAAGTGGAATGGACGGAGCGGTTAATTTGGGTGACTACTGGAGTGTTCTGTAGTTATGGTTTGGGGATTGTACTTGAAGTAAATATCCAGGTAGTCATTACAAATTTTTCTCACAATTGAAACTAAAGATTTTTTCAATTTCAACGCAAAACAAACATCATTAAATATAAACCATAAAATCATGTCCACTTGTAGAACATACCCAGATATGATTTAGGAACACGCAGAAAAATGTGTTGTCGAATCAGCCTGTACGAGGTTTGAATCAACAAAATTTTTGTTGAATATAATCAACAAAAAATTGCGTTAAAATAAACCTGGATTTGCTCAATTCCACAAAAGTCTTTTGTTGTTTTGAAAAAGCTGCTTTGACGTTTAGCGTTGATTCAACAAAAATCATGATTTTCAAATCAACAAAACGTTTTGTTGATTCACATATGCCTTATTTTTCTGCGTGTAGCTCTATAAGTTTGTAGAACACACTAGTGCTCTAAAACGTCAAAAACATAAACAAAATATGTGAACACCTTGCAGATGTGTCACTCTGTCTTCTTATTAGGGGAAATTCTCGTATGTTTGGCAGGTTAAGCACTCGCTCCTAACTCCATCCAATATGCTGATTTTCACTATTCAAACAACTAATTTTGCAAAACTTTTGATAGAAACTTGCTTGCTCACTTCTTATTGAGCTATTTATCACTCGATTTCAGTTGAAAACGCTTTTAACGTGAAGACTTCCATCATTGTCATGATTTTTCCTTCAAAGATATAAATTTTGCGTCGCTTTCAATATTCTGACAAAATTCCTTCAACAAGTTGTTAAGAATAGTGCCCTACACATGCTGATTCCTTTTGGTAACGATTATCCCATTCCTTGCAATGTTATGGAAATCGTCATTAATCAATGATTGCCAACTAGGACGTCAATGACTGTGCCACAAAATTATATAAATTTTGAAGCACAATTGATTTAGATCAAAAATTCCTTCAGTGGCTTCAAGAAGGCAACAACCGACACACGCTGATACCTTTTGGTGCTGAAATTCGTTAAATCGAATTTTCTACAGAATATTTTATAGTGATGATCAATTTTCTTCGAAAATGATCAACGGCTTCACCTTAATTAGCTTTAATTGAATGTCAAAGTTCTGACCTGCCAACATTAGAGGCACGCTGGAATTAAATGTTGTTCCCCTATGTGAAAAATAAGGAGCATTTTCAAGTTTGCCATGACACCTATGCTCTATAAAGTCACCAGTAATAGTTAGGTAGAGATCCTTAAGTAAGAGATATGACAAATTTTGGTGAGTGCTTCGAGAAACTTGTCAAAGTTGAATGCCCCGATTGCAGCGACATCTATGTCGTAAAAATCCCGTAAAAGGCAATATTCTGCTAGGTTGGCGTTAAAATAGAAATTTTGAAATAACTCCTTATTCTGAACCTTAGTACCGACAGTGTTGCTATGTTATATAATTTTCAGCAATAATTTTGAAATACTTCTTTTAAATACTCTGTGATTTTCTTAAGAAGCAAAAGGTACAATTCTTCTTCTGAATTTTTTTTTTTTTTTTTTTGACAATCAGGGTTACTCACCAAAGATCGATGGAAATTTTCTGTGCAGTCAATACAGATCGGGACGATCCTTTCTTGGTTACGGTTACGGAAATTGCTTTCAGTATAATTGATCACCGCCACCAATATCATCAGCACAGCCGACAACAGTTATCCAAACTGCAAACATAGCTAAACTTCGTTTACCTCGCCATGGTTAAAGCAAGTAGCTCGATTAATGCTCAATAAGCAAAACTTCAGTATTTCATGTGTGAGTGAAGCTCTGAAAGCTATCAGAAAGTTTTAGACAGTCAAACCTAACGCTTTGGCGTTATAAATTTAAAGAAAATCACCCCTTCGATCATGGAAGTTCCAATTATAAGTCGAATGCTCATGTATTTTGTCAATAAATCGTTTAAATAAAAAAAAAATGTTGAAAGTATTACTTTTCAAACCTAGTGCTGAAAAGTTCAACTTTTCAGTATCCATTTCAGTGCTGAAAAGTAGAACTTTTCAGCATTTGTTTTGAAATGTGTTTCTATTCGATTCTGTTATTTTTAGTAGATAAAAGTAGGCTGTTTCGTCACGCGAGAATGACAGGAAAAGTAGGGAGTTTCAAGACGGAATTGCAAAAAATGTATTATTTTTATTTTATTTTTTTTATTTTGAAGAAGCGTTTTTTTTTAACAACACCGAGATGAAATCCCATGCAAAATCGACTAAATATTTTACGAATCCGGAAAATTTCTTTGCTTATACAAATTAATACTAGACCAGATAAAACTCTGCAATATCCAATTTGCTTACAAGTTAAATCAAAACGTATTATGATTCGGCATTAAATTTTAAGCAGAAAAAGAAATATATGAAAAAGAAATATTGATTTAATTTGATAACCAACAAGGTCACAATTATGTCCTATGTGGCCGTTGTCTAGAATTAAACATAAAGGCAAAAAAGAAATAAAAATAAATATTAATAACTAAATCCTGCTGTCATCATCGATCTTATGAAACCTGACAGAACATTCAGTCAACTTAATTCTTACACTAAATTTTCAAATCAAATAATTTCATTAAATTTAAAACTAAAACATAAAAACCTGAGTTTTTGATAAACCATCATATTCAGGTGTCTAATTACAATTATAAAATCAAAACTCATTGAAACAATCATTTTAAATTAACACCAATTTAACAAAACGGGTTATTGCAGATTCGGAAAGTACATTTAATTTCCCAAAAATAATCACATAAAATGACATGTGCCGAAAAAATTACAGTTGAGTAACGGAAAATAGCTATGGAGGATGACAATTGTTTGATAAACAAATAGTTTTTTTACGTATTCAGGGACCAAAATTACCTCTAAGGACATAGTCTCATACAAATCGAAAAAGGTTATGGGCAAAGTTGGTGGAGAATTACCTTATTAGATTTGAACTCTTTTCAACTGGGTAGGCACCGTCACAAACTTATCTGTAGGGTAGAGTAGTCATCAATGAGACACGGGGAACAATGATAAAATGGCTCTCACAAGTCGTAGTTTCAACCAATCAGGCTCATATTTGGGGGAAAGGTGTGTCTACTGGATACACGTCTGCCATAATAGTGGCTTTGGTTATGGACGCTCCCTTGACAAGTTATTCATAAATGATTGATTCTGGGGTGTAACCTAATATTTCTTCAAATTTCTTTCGACGTTCAATGTCCTTTCATTAGATTTGGCCAAAATTTAGAATATACCCAGAATCCAGGGCTGTCTCATTGTTCCCCACTCATTTCAGCCCATGGGTAACAATGAGACACTTTGATTTTTCTTCAATAAACTTTTCAAAATCGGTGGAAATCTTTCAAAACATGAATCAAAAGTGATTTTTGGCATATTGATAGAGTTTAAACTTCATTTAACCAAAAACTAACTTAATCCACCTATGTGGTTGGAGCCTTCCTCACAACAATGGCTGTACACAAGTTTCATCTATTTTTTAGATCCGGCTTCCAAAAATACATCGATATCACTTAAGTGGCCATATCTCGAGACAGGGTTGCCAGATCTTCAATGTTTTGGGCTCGTTGGAAAGGTCTTTTGATAACCTAACCAACGTTGGGTCGGATGATGGACCCGGACATAGTTTACATACATTTAAGTGAGATCCGGCTTCAGAAAAGTACATCAATATCACTTAAGTGGCCATATTTCGAGACAGGGTTGCCCGATCTTCGATGTTTTGGACTCGTTGGAAAGGTTTTTTGATAACCTAATCAACAATGGGTCGGATGGTGGATCCGGAAATAGTTTACATACATTTAAGTGAGATCCGTCTTCAAAAAACTACATCAATATCACTTAAGAGGCCATATCTCGAGACAGGGTTGCCAGATCTTCAATGTTTTGGACTCGTTGGAAAGGTCTTTTGATAGTCTAACCAAAAATGGATGGTGGACCCGGACATAGTTTACATACATTTAAGTGAGATCCCAATATATGTGAAAACACATTTTTATACATAACTTTTGAACTACTTATCGAAACTTCAATCTGTATAAAACTCGATCTATGGGACCCTAAACCAAGTCGAATGCAACAAGTTCGGGTCAAATCGGTTCAGCCAGTGCCGAGAAACATGAGCTAGTTTGTTGGTCACATACATACATACACACACACATACACACACACATACACACACACATACACACAGACATTTGTTCAGTTTTCGATTCTGAGTCGATATGTATACATGAAGGTGGGTCTACGACGTTTTTATACGAAGTTCATTTTTAGAGCAGGATTATAGCCTTACCTCAGTGAGGAAGGCAAAATACAAAGTTATTTGGTATTAATATATGGATTTTACAAAATTTTAATACTTTTTAGTATAACTTTTGTTAATAAAAGTTTCATGTTGGCAAAATTTCTCTAAAATGATCAAGGCAAGTCACCTGCAATGGAACAATACAAAAACATGATGTTTTGCTAGAAAAATGTTGATTTTCGTAGAGTGTCTCATTGTTCCCCAGCTGTCTCATTGTTCCTGCCAAGTGCGTCTACAATGAGACAGTTGAATAACTCTGGCTGTAGACGTCAGATCGATCTCATATTTTGGTCAATGTTAGAACATATTAAAAGAAAGATAATGCAACTAAAAGCTCATTAAAAAATGCTGATGAACAAATTTGAAAAATCGTTGAAAGTTGAAAACCAAAAGTGTCTCATTGATGACTACCCTACCCTATTTTCTTTTTAAAAAGATTCCGTTTTTCATAACGCTTTGTCGTATTCAAACATAAAACTTTTTCTGTCTTGCAAACAAACTCGTTCAAACCCCTATCCACATCCTCTCCTTCCACACTTAATTCCACACCAAACACAATAAAACGGAGCTGAAATTTTACTGAGCATAAAATTAGAATCAATATAATTTTTCACAATTAACAACTAATTGAATATTTAGTTTTGCTCGGTGCTGCCGTTTTGGTTTCTGACTGGGAAATTGCTTTCGGGATTCCTTACATCCTCGCCGTCGATATTGCCCCGTTGGAACTTGAAGTGGGTGGGGGTGGTGACACCATCATCAACAGCTCACTAAGTAGGAATGGCGAGCGGTCGTGGTTTTTCCCTTTGGCAATTTCCTAGGAAAAACGCTAGCCCCCGACGATGGTTTTTCGGTGGTAGAGAAATCAAGCGACAAAAAAACGACGAAGCAAATTCAAACCATTTTCCAAAATAAACGACAACAACAAACCTTCGTTGGAGGAACGGGGGGCAGCCACGGTGCAAACGATGTGCCCAAGTCCGGCCTGGAAAAAAAGCCGTTTGTGCCTTGAACCGGGAGAGGACGTAATGACCATCAGCAAGTGTAATTTCAAATTTTCAGGAATATTGCATTTCGGTATTTTTAGAGATGCTTGCCGATGCTGATCTCAAACGGCGACCAATGATAGTCTCTGCTTTCCCTCCCACTTCCAAACGAGAGATTTCCCTAGCGCCAGTGTAGGTGGAAGTACCGGGAAAATTCTAATTCGAAGGGTGAAGCGAAATATTTGGACAATAATTAAAGTCTTCAGCCAATTACACGACAAATTATTTTTATTTCGTTCCCGTATTTGGCGTAGTTGTCGTTTGGCTTGGTTTGGTTTCATTTTTTTTATTCTTCAAGGGTCGAAACAACATCAAATGCAACGTCTGCTGCCGGTTGGACTCAGGAGTCACAGTACCAATTGAAACAATTTCACCTAAATGGTTCAGATAATGATCACTCCATATAATCGGTTATTGTCCCCGGAGATGGTCATTGCAAAATTAAAAGTTAGAAGTTTTTTTGGAAAAGCGAATGCACAAGGGTTCACCATTAGTTCAAATACCTTTCGTGCAAAGAAGTTTGCTAATATCAGAGGGAAATAACATATGGTCTACCCAAAATTTTACAGGATTCTTTGGACAATCTTAACTTTAACTAGTTAGTGTCAAGAGAATAATCATGGTGTTTTGCATCAAACAAAGACAACTTTAGTTATTTTTTGATATTTGTATTTTAAGATATTTTGTTTCATTTTAACTTTATTTAATCATGAAAATGACCATCGAATGGATTGAAATTCTATTCATGCATATACATTTCAATTCAATTTAAATCTACCAAAATTTATTAGCAAAAAAAAGGAGACAAGCAGAGCGTAAACTCTTAGCATTAGCATTAGCAATAAAGGTCGCACAATTCCGGATGGCTGCACAACGCTTATCTTGTTGTTTAACTGTAATTAAACGTATGATAGCACTAGACTCTCATAAGATTGAAGATAGCCTTCTAAATGCTCTAAATTATTTTGAAAGATGTTCCGTTCTTTAAAAACTAATTAATCTTGATGGTTGTAATATTAGCGTGTCCCAAAAAAACACGAAGTCGAGGAAATCAATGTGCTCAGATCTCAAATGAAAGATAATCATGTTAGAAACAACTCCTTCATACATGAAAACTTTCGGAAAAATCGTTTAGCATGTTCCCTGGGCATTTTATTGAAAAAGTCATTTTTTTCGACAATTTCGCAAAATCTGCTAAGAAAAAATGGAAAATCTTAACATTTCCAATAGCCTATACCATAAAATGATGGTATGTGGTCCAATAAACAAGTTAATGTATCGATTTGGCCTTTGAAAACCTTGTTTTCAGTTTCCCGGTAGCTTTTATGTCGTAAAATACGAGTTTTTGCTTGACTTTTTTCCAATCTTTTCCCTCGGTATTGAACACAAAAATTTCCTCATCTGTAAGGATACATGCATTTGGTAGAAAATTTTCCGCAAAAGATTATTGTCTAAGCAACTTTGAAGTTTCATCACTTCTGAGCTGAGATATTCCAGTTTTTGTAAAGAAAGAATATTGAATTTCTGAAAATGTTGAAATTAATCATATTTAGCATACAATATTAAAGGAAACTAAAGCCTAATTTGAAGTGAGGCTACATCGCATCTGTTTTTAAACATAATTAGCTCATCTTCTAATACTTAAGCAACCTGGAGTTGTTTTCTCATGGCACACTACGTGCTGAATCAATGAATAACTTTTAGTAAATAACTCAAATAACTTTAGAGCATTTAGCATTTAAGCCAATCGATGCACGTTTGCTGCGTTTCCATGGATACAAATAAACAAATAACAATTATAAGACAAGGGATTGTACGCATTTCAACCGATTTGGACCATTTTGGTCTCATTCGATCCGTGTTGGGGTCCCACAAGATCCTAGCTAATATTATGAAGTTTAGACAAGTACTTCTTTTGCTATCAAACGATTTTAGCTAAACTTCGGAAGATTGTAAAAAGGGTTGTTTTTGTGAAAAAAAAAACCTTTCCAACACGTTCAAAAGATTGAAGACCTGACAACCCCATCCAAAGTTATGAGCACTTAAATGTTATCTATACACTTTTTTGAGGCCAATCTCAAATATTTTGATGAAAAAGTTCTCCGGATGTATCATGCGACCCATCAATGGACAGGTAATCAAAAGAATTGCAGATTTGACAATCCTATCAAAAGTTAAAAGTACTTAAGTGTTTTTATATTCCTTTTTTTAGGCCGTGTTAAGTGTTTTAAGGCTGCGTAGTTTATTCACTTTATGAATGTGAGGAAGGCACCAACCACCTAAGGGTGAATTAAGCAACGTTTTTTTATTCTTTATTATAAAGTTTTCCAGCTTTTACATTTCAAAGTGGAATTTGTTCATATTTTATTAAAACTAATTTTACCACAGATTTAAAAAAATCGAAGCATTTAAAAGAAACTTATCTGCTATTTGCCTATCAAGCTGCCCCCTGCTAGATTTCAGATTGATTAGAAACTACAATTAACCGTCTATGCCACACTAAAAAATAATTAATATTACACTTAACTGAATTCCTAATCCGATGTAAAAATCATAGATGTACCCGAGAACTTAACGTAAAATTATGTTTGAATTGATACAGAGCTCCAAATCGTCGTTTGAATCATTAAACAAAACATTATGTCAAATATCGTGTAATATTAATTTATGTTTGACTTTCTTTTGCGTCTTATTTGATGCACATGATTGGAGCGTGTTTTTAGATGTGATTTTATGTCTCAGCAGACTGAATTTTAAGCTTATTTGAGTGCTCTCTCTTGACAGTGCAAGCGAAACGTCAGCCATTTTTGTGTTGTGCAAATCGGTGGAGGTCGAGTTTTTCACTTCTATTCTAAAATCGCAAAAATGTACCGATAATCTTTGGGTTTCCTCTCAAAATGATTAAGGTAAGTTTAATTGACCATCAGCTGCAACCGGAGGTAATTTGCTTGCAAATTGATAACGAAAGTTTGTTTTTATTTTCTCAGCTCTTCGTGATGGAACCACCGGAGGTGAAACAACAATCGGCATCGGCCACTGGTGTGAAATCAGACTGGTGGCAAGCTTGTCAAAAAGTGAACCTCACTTTTGACAGTCCATATAGGGTGAATGCTCCATAAACTGGTTGCACAAAATAGGGTGTACAGGCCATTTATAAGTAAATTTGAAAATAAGTTTATTTAATATTTAGGTTTGTTATTTGAAATTGTTATTTATTGTCTAGTTATTTTTTTTTTTTTTTGTTAAGACCGAGCCATGTGGTAAGGCTTCCGCCTCGCAAATGGGAGTTCAGAACCCGGTGCGGACCAACATAGCTAGTGATCGTTTTCCTTCTGGATACGATTTCTAAGTAAAGGAAAGGTAGTTTATCGTCACAAGCTGTACATTATCTTCTTGGAATATTGACATTTAACCTCATTTAACACTAACATATGTTAATAAAGTTAACATTAAAAAATGTGAACGATTGATTTCGTCCTCAAAAGGCTGGATAATAGTTTATTTTTTCTAGTTATTTATTTTTCGACAAAACATATTCAAAATTATTCATCAAAAACACAATTTGAAATATTTTTTCACAAAAAAAAACTTTTTTTCAATTGCACATTTGCTGGCTCTTTGACCCTATATTTAGCGTCAGAGGGGTAAAGCGACCAAATAGCGGGGTCCACGGTCCAACCAATGTGAGTATCGCGGCCCATACATACAATTTGACAATCTTGCCATCAGGCTGTGTGAAATATTAATTCCTAAAATCCGCTTCGCCTTGGAGCAAACAAATTGGCCGCCCCCGGCAATGGAATGCCCTGACCGGGACAAGACCGTGACCCGCCTGAACCGGAAAAATGAGCCGACCACGACGTCTCCGGATCTCACTGGACCCGATATTCGGAAATCTCGGATTATGCTGCAGCTGAAGGAATTCTTCGGTGGAAACATCCGCAGGTGACTACTGGAGTTGATGATGTCAGTGATTGGCTCGTCTCGGGCGACGAACAGAAAAACGTGTAAAAATCAAACCCGACAAGTGCAAAAGTGCAGGCTGCTAGATTTTTCGTTGTGTTTCCAGATTCGTTGTGTTTCCAGGTCGTTACGAAACAAATGGAAACCGAAAGTGCAAATGTTATTATACTGAAAATGTGTGGTTTATTTTTGAAAATAAAATAAATGTTTAATTATGATTTGCAATCGATTTATTATTTCTAACCTAAAAATCACATTTTTCTACCAGCAGCAGGTTTCCCTAATTACATCAATTTGAAAATTACATCAATGTAATTTTCAATGCTTCGTCAAATCGTTCGAATGTTTCATGTAATTTTCAAAACTGATGTAATTTTGCATCAGTTATGACGCTCCAGTTATGTGCATCGAAATGACAGAATATTACACGAAAATTTTTTGGTGTGTGGCAAACATTTAATATTTGTGTACGCATTTGAAGTAGGCAATCAAACGGATATTCAATCCCGAAAAATAAAATTTGAGCTTTAACAGAACTTTATTGAATGATTCAACAAATCAATATTTTTGCACTACTGTAAAATCATCAAGTCTCTCACGTTCTGCCAATTTATCAAAATCCTCTAAATAATGCCTGTATCACCGGTCGTGCACCCAGCGTGGCAATTTTTGCAAAACACAGAAATAAATATGATTTTTATCATGAGTCCAATAATTGTGCTATTTATAATTATTATTTATGTCTTATCGAGTCCCCCTCTCTCCCTTCATCCCTCCCTTCATCAGTCCTCTCGCAAGCCATTACCATCAATCGGCCGAGGTCACCGCCATCATATCGCCGCAGAACCGTTTCCGCTTCAGCCCGTGAGTGGCGGCCACGCGGCCCCGAAAAATCGTCAAACAAACACGTACTTTGCTCGTAAAGTCTTATTAAAAATATCACTCCAATAAACATCTTTTCATCCCCCTCCTACTGCGGGGTCTGTTTTCAAAGTGTGGACGCGCACAGAAAATTGCCGCGCATCCATCGAAGCTCTTGAGAAAACGATCGGTACATTTCTTTGTGTGGTGTCATAAAAATAAATTCAATTAATTTTTGTTGATTTTTCCTCCACCATCCACGGCACAGAGGAGAGCGCGGTGAATACCTTTCTCCTAATTAGAGGGCACCCTCTCTTCGCTGGTGATGATTTGAAGTTTGGTCGTTTCTCTTTGACAGCGGATGCGTTTGCAAAACGGTTGTCAGAAACATATTTGACATGATAATGCTCGAAAAAGGGTTTCGTTTTGTTTGAACACATCAAGCATTGTCATTAAAAATTTACAAATTTGGCAGATGGACTCATTTTTGGAAGGACAAACGCCGCAGAAAACTAACACTTTTTATGGTGGGATCCGCGCTAAAATGTCTCCAAATCGTCAAAGGTCATGCTGAAATGTGTCGAAATTGTAGTGAATTTTCCGCTTGCTTTTAGAGTGTCCTACTTTTTGAGAGACAGGAAATGTTCACCAATAAACATGAAAAGTTAATTTTCAAAATAAGGATCACGAATATTTTTTAATGAATCCTTATTATCTAACAATTATACATTTTAAATTGAATTCAAGAATTGATAAAATATATATTAATCTTAATTTTTGTTTTGTTCTTTGAACGATCTATATGAAAGCTTGCGTTGAAAAAATCGGGGTTTGATCCAAACTTTAAAAAATCAAGCTTATGTTTGCACAACATGTTTTATACATTGTTACAGTTGTGCAACCGTTACACGGAGAAAAATTAGTTCCGAAAGCCAGATTTCTTTGCAATATAATTTAATTATTTCAAAATTTCACATGCGTAATTGATTGATTTAACGCCACAATAAGAAATCGAATAAATTGCATTTTGTAATTGAATAAAAATGATTTACAAAAAACAGCTTATGTGAAACAGTTAAGATATAAATCTCATGTTATTCTGTAGATTTAAAATTAAAAATTAATATTCTTCTCTTTTTTGTGACGAGTTTAAAAAAAACTACCTACAGACAGACAGACATACTGCTGGAAAATTATGCTATAAAATAAAACAAGCTTCAAAACAGTTTGCTCAATAATTAACCACGTATTAATAGAATACACCTATCAGTGTTGTAAAAAGCTATCATTTGATGATCTCTGCACCAAAACAAAATAATTTTACTACCCTGAAATCTCGTATCGAAATTTGCCACCGGGACCTTCTGGGATCGAACCCAGGCCGACTGGGTGAGAGGCAACCACGCTTACCTCTACACCACGGTCCCGGCACACGTTTAAAATAATCTTTTAATTTAATAAAAACGTTTATTACTTTGCAGAAATACCATTGAATACATTTTCGGTCGGTTTTTGGTTATTTTAAAATCCATTACTGCAAGAACGTTGTTAGTTATGTATACACAGAAAAAAATAATGTACCGTAAACCGGGGTGACTTTGATAGGATTTCAATTTGTTTTTAGAATATTTTCCAACAGGTAAGGTTTTTCTCAAGATTATTATTTTTGAAACATGTACTGGGGTAGGCCACACAGAGTCCATGCACTATTTTGGAAAAAAGTTTTTTCAATAGTGTTTAGAAAAAGAGTTATGTTAAAAATTCTTAGTTTTAATTCCGGGGTGACTTTGATAGTCATAGTTTTTTCTTGTTAAAATCATATTTAAGATGTTCAAACATCATTTGTACGTTAAATGTACCATCACTAAAGTAGCTGATATAGTTTGTAAGAAAAAAAATCAATGTTTATATTAAGTTAACTAAGTTTATAAACTGTTTAACAAAATACATATAAATTTTAGGTAAAATTGTTAATAAGTCAGAATTTTGCCTGAAATTTGTTAAAACTGGTTTTGCTTATAAAATTATCGATTTATATTGCATTTTATACTGAATTCGAAGCACGAATCACAAGTTTTCACATTTTACATGAAATTTGTTTAACTGAAATTGCCTATAAATAAGGAGTTTTTTTAAATTGTGTTTCATAAATACATATTATTTATTATTTACAAACGTATTAAATCTTCTCCTAGTGGAAAATTGTCCAAAGAATCCGAAAATGCATTCCGTTTTCCGATTAAAAATCATGTTCATTGAAAAAATCATGACACTTTGAGAAGTTTAAAATAATGACATCCATCAACATTTTCTTAACTATAGTTAACTAACTTTATAAACCTTTCAAAAATTTATGAAAAGTTCTTCTTGAGGTACTTTGAACACTTCTCTATCACGGTCAGTATGTTTCTGAACCATTCCTTACGTATTTTAATTGTGCTATTCATTTTGCGGAAAATCGCAAACCTATCAAAGTCACCCCGGCTATCAAAGTCACCCCGTTTTACGGTAATCTTGGAAGCTGTAATTTTGGAAGGTTGAATATTACCTCTTTTATGATGTAATTTTACCTCAATTTAGACTGAAAAAGTGAAATTACACCAGAAAAGTGGTAAAATTACACATTTTCAGAGGTAAAATTACACCTTTATTCTGACATAAAAGATGTACCCCTTCCCAGATGTAATATTACCATGATTTTTTTCTGTGTATGCATATCTCACAAGTGTTTATAACCTTAAAAAAAACTAGAGAGACATAAAAATATTTGCAACGGCCTAATTTTGTCTCAAAATTTGAAGTGGGACACAATACCTGACCTCTACAGCAACACGGAGAAAAAAGAGTTCCCAAAATCGTGAACAAGCGTTCATGAAAATAGGAACCACTTACAAAGTGTTAAAATTTCACGGTACGTTTTCATAATCGTACCATGGGATTTGAACACTTTGTTCAAGGTCCCAATTTCATGAACGCTTGTTCACGATTTTGAGAACTCTTTTTTCTCCGTGTACCATTTGACACTATGGGTTTTGTAAAATAGTTGCCTGTTGCCTGGGAAATTGCAAAATAGTTGCAACTGTCAAAATTCTGATGCGCCCTTTTTAAATGTTGCTTCAGAAATGTTGTGTATATTTGGCAAAAAACGATCAGAACGCAAATTATTCTTTCATGAACTTATTTTTTTAATTAATTGTAAAAGCAATCAAATGCAAAATACTCAAAAAGTATTTTTCCACATCACTTTGATTTTTGATTTATTTGAAAACATTTAAAGCATCTTGTAGGATTTGTCAAGTAGGGGTCGTGCATAAACCACGTGGCCTCCTTAGGGGGGGGGGGGTTCGAAATCCGACCGAAAAAAACCATGAAAAGCCATGGGGGGAGGGGGGGGGTCGACGGCTGACCACGTGGCCTTTCAAAAAAAATCTTTTCTAACAAAAAAAACAAAAAAATACGCGCTTTGAGTTTACTTATATGCTTACATTTTTTGTTACACTTGAAAACCATACAATTAATGTGTTTAGAATTTTTACTTATATTTCAATGTCACAATATTTTCCAATTCAATATTTAATTATATATTTCGGCAGATTCATATCAATACCTTGAGCCTGTTATTGAATGAACACTTTTCAATACTCATGTAACTACGTCTCACAAAAGTGTAAAAGCTGTTAAAAAATAAAGTGACAGTATCCAAAGTTGATATACTCGAAAAAATGCGTACCAAAATGCAAACAAATTTCATTTTTTTGTTGATGGTATCTTGTAGCTAAAAATGTGCTTGCAAATTTGCATTGAAAGTAGATGTAGTCTTCGAAAGTTCTATTTTCGATAAGTGATCGAATAATCTTTATCGAAAGGTTTTCTTTTGACACTTAAAACAAACTCAAGATATCTCCCTCATGCAATATTTTTTTAAGTACAAAAAAACTAAAAACCCCAATTTCAGAATTATCGCGCAAAATTTCAGTTTCATTACCTCATTTGCAAGTGGAACGTCTAACATTAAAAAATAACCAATAACGAAAAAACGAACGATACATACTTTAAGATTCACCAAAAAATTGGATGAATATTTCGGTCTAAAAGGTATTCCTTATTTCATGGGTTACACAATTCGGATTGTTATATTACATAACATTTAATAAAATTCACGTTTACTATCCATCGGCAAAGCTGTAGGTATTTTTTTTAGTTTTTTAATGTTAATAGGGACCATCTCTTGAGCCAAAGAGAAACATGGGCAAACATTTTAGATTTTTAGAGGAAAAAAAACGAGCTTCAAGCAAACATTGTTTTTGTTTCTTAATTAATTTAAAGATTTAAAAAATAGGGGCCAAAGGCGCCCATTCCTAAAAAAATTGTTTTTCTTTAAGCTGAGAAAATATACTATACTCTCAACTTCATATTTGAGATAAAACCACTCAAATATATAGACACATTAAAATAATTTTAGTTTTAAAGAGTCACTTAATTTTCAAATACCGATATCAATTTGTGAAATAAATTTCAATACAATGCCGTTAAAGATCAACATAAATAAAACTCCTTAAAAAAGATGGACCGGTATTTTGAACTTGCTGGTTCTCGGGCATAACTCAACCAACCGGGACATTTTTTTGAGTGAATTTTAAGCATGTCTAGATGATTCTAAAACTTTGCAGAACTCGATTTAATCAATATAATCTGTAATTTATGCGATCAAAAACGTCGTTCCAACTTTTGCTCTATCTTTTTTTGTAAGCCCATACATCCAATTGAAATGTGGTCAAAGACAAACTGATGGGAAATTGGACGAGCTTTCCGGTAAAAATATTTTCGAGACTGAAAAATCAAGTCGGTCATATAGAAATAGCCAAAAACCATCAAAAACCTATTTTTTCAACATTTTTATTTTTAAAACCGCTGTAACTTCACAAGGATTGGACTTAGGACAATGGTCAATATGGACACCTTTATGTAAAATTGTCTGGAGAATCGATTCCCGTATTCGGTTTTTGAAAATTTTGACGTTTAGAGCACTTTTCAAAAAAACAGTTTTAGTAAATGATTTTTGTATTTTTTTAGGTGAGTTGCTCCATCTTGCATTTATCGTGAGTTTTTTTGTAACATCTCAGGCTATTTTCATAAAAATTTTGAACGAAAAAAAAAATCATGGGCTCACCTTCAAATTTGACTCTTAAACTTAAAAATCAAAAAATATCATAAAAGTGGAGAGTTTTTTTTTCTTTCAGTGTATTTTTTCCGGAAAGCCCGTCAAATTTCCTACAAGTTTGTCTTTGACCACTTTTTGATACGATGCAACAGCTTCGAGATACAGCAATATTTAAATTACGAAATACAAAAATATTTAAAACACTTACGCCCTTCTCAAATGTCATTATCGAGTGTTACTGGCTCCATACATACAAAAATGGCTTATATATGCCTAGAATAACATATCTACAAAATTTCATTGAAATTGGAGAGGGTCGAGAAAAAGTACCTAAAAAATTCCTGTTTTGGGCTGGAATTGCTCTATAGTTTTCCATACAAATTTTGCAGCAATAAAAATTGAAAAATCTGTATATTTTGAAGAAATTTTTGGTCGATTTGGTGTCTTCGGCAAAGTTGGATAAGGACTACACCGAAAAAAATAAATAAATAATAAATGGTAATTTATTTTGCTGATTTTTAATTTAACGTTTTGTGAATAAAACATGATTTGAAAAAAACACTATTTTTATTTTTTTTTTAAATTTTGTCAACTTTTCAAAAATTTCCAGAACGGGCAAAAAATCTTTGTTTGAGTTATGAATTTTTGAATCATTACTGATTAAAAAAAAAATCGAAATATTGACCTCAACTTAATTTCAATTTAATTTTTCGATGTAAAATCGAATTTGCAATCTAAAAGTACCTAAGTGAAATTTTCATAAAGTGCACCGTTTTCAAGTTATAGCTATTTTTAGTTAACTTTTTTTAAAATAGTTGCAGTTATTAATTTAAAAAAAAATAGTGCCCATGTTTGCCCACTTTTGAAAAAAATATTTTTGAAGTGCTGAGAAAATTCTTTATATTTTGCTTTTTTGATCTTTGTTGCTGAGATGTTGCCATGCAAAGATTTAAAAAAAGAAAAAATGGATGTTTACTAAGTCTCACCCAAACAACCCATAATTTTCTTATGTCGATATCTCAGCAACTAATGGTGCAATTTTCAATGTTAATAAATAATACTTTCGTGAAATTTGCCGATCTTCTCGAAATCAATATTTTCAAAAAAATTAAATTAAGACTAACATTTCAAAAGGTCGTAATATTGAATGTTTGTCCCTGTCTCTGATTCTTGTATGGAGAAAAAAATTACAAAGCTCGATTTTTTGGACACACTGAATCATTGGAATCAATCATGCTTAATTAAAAAGAAAAGTTGGTTTAGTTTGGATTTTTATAAATGTGTGGAATAAAATAAATATTAACTGGGAGCTTTCATAACTAGATATTTTCCTTAAAATAAAATAAAAATATTTTTTTCCTGAAACAAAAGTTTTTACTTTTTCATTTATTAATTTTGATTTTATGAAAATATTTAAAAGCGCATTTTAATTAAATCATGAATGCTGTTTAATAACTAAATAGCTTCAATTCCTAAAGCATATTTATTCTGGATGCAATTAATTGCACTGCAATTCCATAATTTTGAATACATATGTTTTAGAAAGTTGCTTGTTTTGTTGAGGGTTTTTTTCACTTTCTGTACCATTTCAATAAATTGTTATACGGTTATTATTTACCTTAAACTTTGTGATGTCATATTTTTTTTCACACTTTTAAATAAATTTCTGTTTTTTTATATATATAATTGAATTGGTTTTAATGGTGATACAGCACCTACACAAATTAAAATGTTTTTTATTTGACCCAATGACCAAAAACTTTTTGATACGATGCAACAGCTTCGAGATACAGCAATATTTAAATTACGAAATACAAAAATATTTAAAACACTTACGCCCTTCTCAAATGTCATTATCGAGTGTAACTGGCTCCATACATACAAAAATGGCTTATATATGCCTAGAATAACATATCTACAAAATTTCATTGAAATCGGAGAGGGTCGAGAAAAAGTACCTAAAAAATTCCTGTTTTGGGCTGGAATTGCTCTATAGTTTTCCATACAAATTTTGCGTGAAACCACGAAAAACCATGAGGGGGGAAGGGGGGGTCAAAAATTCTCGAAAAAAAGGCCACGTGGTTTATGCACGACCCCAACAAAACGTCATCACTAAATTGTTTTCGTACAAATAGTCATTGTCACAAGATAACACTACTCGACAAAACAAAACTTGTGTCAAGGGATTGACGATATCTCATCGGTTCCTCAGAGAAAAGGCATCCCCGAATCCGATGCAATCGACAGAATTTGATTTTATGTCCACGCGGACTGACGAGAAGCTGGTAAATTTTTTAACATAAAAAAATCGAACAATTTAAAAAAAACTTGCGTCTCCTCCCAACTATATGAGCCATCTACAAAAATATGGAGGCGCCTGGTGCATAGCCATTTCCTTTAAGCACAACGGAAACAACCAATACAAATGTATAAAAAAGTTGTCAAGTTCGGGGGGTCCACAGCTAGCATTTTTTGTACGATTATAAAAATAAATATTAAAAGTTTAAAATTAAAATATTTGAAAAACATTTTTTTTTAAATATATTTGTTTACTAAAATTTTATGTTTCTCAAAGGTCTATGGGTACTTCGGGATGTCCATGGTAATCCAAGGACTCCCTAGAGTTAAGATCTATGAGTCTACCGCCGTAACAAGCAAGAGGTCGTCGGATTTTGACCCCGGATCATGTGCGTATAGCATCAGTGGATATGGTAGACTACTATATGAATGTAATGGGATGTACATGGTCATCCAAGGACTCCCTGGAGTTAAGATCTATGAGTCTACCGCCGTAACAAGCAAGAGGTCGTCGGATTTTGACCCCGGATCATGTGAGTATAGCATCAGTAGATATGGTAAACTACTATATGAATGTAATGGGATGTCCATGGTCATCCAAGGACTCCCTGGAGTTAAGATCTATGAGTCTACCGCCGTAACAAGCAAGAGGTCGTCGGATTTTGACCCCGGATCATGTGCGTATAGCATCAGTGGATATGGTAGACTACTATATGAATGTGTTGGGATGTCCATGGTCATCCAAGGACTCCCTGGAGTTAAGATCTACGAGTCTACCACCGTAACAAGCAAAAGGTCATCGGATTTTGACCCCGGATCATGTGAGTATAGCATCAGTGGATATGGTAAACTACTATATGAATGTAATGGGATGTCCATGGTCATCCAAGGACTCCCTGGAGTTAAGATCTACGAGTCTACCACCGTAACAAGCAAGAGGTCATCGGATTTTGACCCCGGATCATGTGAGTATAGCATCAGTGGATATGGTAGACTACTATATGAATGTAATGGGATGTCCATGGTCATCCAAGGACTCCCTGGAGTTAAGATCTATGAGTCTACCGCCGTAACAAGCAAGAGGTCGTCGGATTTTGACCCCGGATCATGTGCGTATAGCATCAGTGGATATGGTAGACTACTATATGAATGTAATGGGATGTACATGGTCATCCAAGGACTCCCTGGAGTTAAGATCTATGAGTCTACCGCCGTAACAAGCAAGAGGTCGTCGGATTTTGACCCCGGATCATGTGAGTATAGCATCAGTGGATATGGTAAACTACTATATGAATGTAATGGGATGTCCATGGTCATCCAAGGACTCCCTGGAGTTAAGATCTATGAGTCTACCGCCGTAACAAGCAAGAGGTCGTCGGATTTTGACCCCGGATCATGTGCGTATAGCATCAGTGGATATGGTAGACTACTATATGAATGTGTTGGGATGTCCATGGTCATCCAAGGACTCCCTGGAGTTAAGATCTACGAGTCTACCACCGTAACAAGCAAGAGGTCATCGGATTTTGACCGGATCATGTGAGTATAGCATCAGTGGATATGGTAGACTACTATATGAATGTAATGGGATGTACATGGTCATCCAAGGACTCCCTGGAGTTAAGATCTACGAGTCTACCGCCGTAACAAGCAAGAGGTCGTCGGATTTTGACCCCGGATCATGTGCGTATAGCATCAGTGGATATGGTAGACTACTATATGAATGTAATGGGATGTACATGGTCATCCAAGGACTCCCTGGAGTTAAGATCTATGAGTCTACCGCCGTAACAAGCAAGAGGTCGTCGGATTTTGACCCCGGATCATGTGAGTATAGCATCAGTGGATATGGTAAACTACTATATGAATGTAATGGGATGTCCATGGTCATCCAAGGACTCCCTGGAGTTAAGATCTATGAGTCTACCGCCGTAACAAGCAAGAGATCGTCGGATTTTGACCCCGGATCATGTGCGTATAGCATCAGTGGATATGGTAGACTACTATATGAATGTGTTGGGATGTCCATGGTCATCCAAGGACTCCCTGGAGTTAAGATCTACGAGTCTACCACCGTAACAAGCAAGAGGTCATCGGATTTTGACCCCGGATCATGTGAGTATAGCATCAGTGGATATGGTAGACTACTATATGAATGTAATGGGATGTACATGGTCATCCAAGGACTCCCTGGAGTTAAGATCTACGAGTCTACCGCCGTAACAAGCAAGAGGTCGTCGGATTTTGACCCCGGATCATGTGAGTATAGCATCAGTGGATATGGTAAACTACTATATGAATGTAATGGGATGTCCATGGTCATCCAAGGACTCCCTGGAGTTAAGATCTATGAGTCTACCGCCGTAACAAGCAAGAGGTCGTCGGATTTTGACCCCGGATCATGTGAGTATAGCATCAGTGGATATGGTAAACTACTATATGAATGTAATGGGATGTCCATGGTCATCCAAGGACTCCCTGGAGTTAAGATCTACGAGTCTACCACCGTAACAAGCAAGAGGTCATCGGATTTTGACCCCGGATCATGTGAGTATAGCATCAGTGGATATGGTAAACTACTATATGAATGTAATGGGATGTCCATGGTCATCCAAGGACTCCCTGGAGTTAAGATCTATGAGTCTACCGCCGTAACAAGCAAGAGGTCGTCGGATTTTGACCCCGGATCATGTGAGTATAGCATCAGTGGATATGGTAAACTACTATATGAATGTAATGGGATGTCCATGGTCATCCAAGGACTCCCTGGAGTTAAGATCTACGAGTCTACCACCGTAACAAGCAAGAGGTCATCGGATTTTGACCCCGGATCATGTGAGTATAGCATCAGTGGATATGGTAGACTACTATATGAATGTAATGGGATGTACATGGTCATCCAAGGACTCCCTGGAGTTAAGATCTATGAGTCTACCGCCGTAACAAGCAAGAGGTCGTCGGATTTTGACCCCGGATCATGTGAGTATAGCATCAGTGGATATGGTAAACTACTATATGAATGTAATGGGATGTCCATGGTCATCCAAGGACTCCCTGGAGTTAAGATCTATGAGTCTACCGCCGTAACAAGCAAGAGGTCGTCGGATTTTGACCCCGGATCATGTGCGTATAGCATCAGTGGATATGGTAGACTACTATATGAATGTGTTGGGATGTCCATGGTCATCCAAGGACTCCCTGAAGTTAAGATCTACGAGTCTACCACCGTAACAAGCAAGAGGTCATCGGATTTTGACCCCGGATCATGTGAGTATAGCATCAGTGGATATGGTAGACTACTATATGAATGTAATGGGATGTACATGGTCATCCAAGGACTCCCTGGAGTTAAGATCTACGAGTCTACCGCCGTAACAAGCAAGAGGTCGTCGGATTTTGACCCCGGATCATGTGAGTATAGCATCAGTGGATATGGTAAACTACTATATGAATGTAATGGGATGTCCATGGTCATCCAAGGACTCCCTGGAGTTAAGATCTATGAGTCTACCGCCGTAACAAGCAAGAGGTCGTCGGATTTTGACCCCGGATCATGTGAGTATAGCATCAGTGGATATGGTAAACTACTATATGAATGTAATGGGATGTCCATGGTCATCCAAGGACTCCCTGGAGTTAAGATCTACGAGTCTACCACCGTAACAAGCAAGAGGTCATCGGATTTTGACCCCGGATCATGTGAGTATAGCATCAGTGGATATGGTAGACTACTATATGGATGTAATGGGATGTACATGGTCATCCAAGGACTCCCTGGAGTTAAGATCTATGAGTCTACCGCCGTAACAAGCAAGAGGTCGTCGGATTTTGACCCCGGATCATGTGAGTATAGCATCAGTGGATATGGTAAACTACTATATGAATGTAATGGGATGTCCATGGTCATCCAAGGACTCCCTGGAGTTAAGATCTATGAGTCTACCGCCGTAACAAGCAAGAGGTCGTCGGATTTTGACCCCGGATCATGTGCGTATAGCATCAGTGGATATGGTAGACTACTATATAAATGTGTTGGGCTCCCTGGAGTTAAGATCTACGAGTCTAGCGCCGTAACAAAAAAGAGGTCGCCGTTTGGCTAAAGTGGTAAGCAAGGACTTTTGTTCATCGTTCAAACTTAAATATTTCGATAACTTCACATCGATTGTAGATCTTAACTCCAGGGAGTCCTTGGATGACCATGTACATCCCATTACATTCATATAGTAGTCTACCATATCCACTGATGCTATACGCACATGATCCGGGGTCAAAATCCGACGACCTCTTGCTTGTTACGGCGGTAGACTCATAGATCTTAACTCCAGGGAGTCCTTGGATGACCATGGACATCCCATTACATTCATATAGTAGTTTACCATATCCACTGATGCTATACGCACATAATCCGTGGTCAAAATCCGACGACCTCTTGCTTGTTACGGCGGTAGACTCATAGATCTTAACTCCAGGGAGTCCTTGGATGACCATGGACATCCCATTACATTCATATAGTAGTTTACCATATCCACTGATGCTATACTCACATGATCCGGGGTCAAAATCCGACGACCTCTTGCTTGTTACGGCGGTAGACTCATAGATCTTAACTCCAGGGAGTCCTTGGATGACCATGGACATCCCATTACATTCATATAGTAGTTTACCATATCCACTGATGCTATACGCACATGATCCGGGGTCAAAATCCGACGACCTCTTGCTTGTTACGGCGGTAGACTCATAGATCTTAACTCCAGGGAGTCCTTGGATGACCATGGACATCCCATTACATTCATATAGTAGTCTACCATATCCACTGATGCTATACGCACATAATCCGTGGTCAAAATCCGACGACCTCTTGCTTGTTACGGCGGTAGACTCGTAGATCTTAACTCCAGGAAGTCCTTGGATGACCATGTACATCCCATTACATTCATATAGTAGTCTACCATATCCACTGATGCTATACTCACATGATCCGGGGTCAAAATCCGACGACCTCTTGCTTTTTACGGCGATCTTAACTCCAGGGAGTCCTTGGATGACCATGGACATCCCAACACATTCATATAGTAGTCTACCATATCCACTGATGCTATACTCACATGATCCGGGGTCAAAATCCGATGACCTCTTGCTTGTTACGGTGGTAGACTCGTAGATCTTAACTCCAGGGAGTCCTTGGATGACCATGGACATCCCAACACATTCATATAGTAGTCTACCATATCCACTGATGCTATACGCACATGATCCGGGGTCAAAATCCGACGACCTCTTGCTTGTTACGGCGGTAGACTCATAGATCTTAACTCCAGGGAGTCCTTGGATGACCATGGACATCCCAACACATTCATATAGTAGTCTACCATATCCACTGATGCTATACTCACATGATCCGGGGTCAAAATCCGACGACCTCTTGCTTGTTACGGCGGTAGACTCGTAGATCTTAACTCCAGGGAGTCCTTGGATGACCATGTACATCCCATTACATTCATATAGTAGTCTACCATATCCACTGATGCTATACTCACATGATCCGGGGTCAAAATCCGATGACCTCTTGCTTGTTACGGTGGTAGACTCGTAGATCTTAACTCCAGGGAGTCCTTGGATGACCATGGACATCCCAACACATTCATATAGTAGTCTACCATATCCACTGATGCTATACGCACATGATCCGGGGTCAAAATCCGACGACCTCTTGCTTGTTACGGCGGTAGACTCATAGATCTTAACTCCAGGGAGTCCTTGGATGACCATGGACATCCCATTACATTCATATAGTAGTTTACCATATCCACTGATGCTATACTCACATGATCCGGGGTCAAAATCCGACGACCTCTTGCTTGTTACGGCGGTAGACTCATAGATCTTAACTCCAGGGAGTCCTTGGATGACCATGTACATCCCATTACATTCATATAGTAGTCTACCATATCCACTGATGCTATACTCACATGATCCGGGGTCAAAATCCGATGACCTCTTGCTTGTTACGGTGGTAGACTCGTAGATCTTAACTCCAGGGAGTCCTTGGATGACCATGGACATCCCATTACATTCATATAGTAGTTTACCATATCCACTGATGCTATACTCACATGATCCGGGGTCAAAATCCGACGACCTCTTGCTTGTTACGGCGGTAGACTCATAGATCTTAACTCCAGGGAGTCCTTGGATGACCATGGACATCCCATTACATTCATATAGTAGTTTACCATATCCACTGATGCTATACTCACATGATCCGGGGTCAAAATCCGACGACCTCTTGCTTGTTACGGCGGTAGACTCGTAGATCTTAACTCCAGGGAGTCCTTGGATGACCATGTACATCCCATTACATTCATATAGTAGTCTACCATATCCACTGATGCTATACTCACATGATCCGGGGTCAAAATCCGATGACCTCTTGCTTGTTACGGTGGTAGACTCGTAGATCTTAACTCCAGGGAGTCCTTGGATGACCATGGACATCCCAACACATTCATATAGTAGTCTACCATATCCACTGATGCTATACGCACATGATCCGGGGTCAAAATCCGACGACCTCTTGCTTGTTACGGCGGTAGACTCATAGATCTTAACTCCAGGGAGTCCTTGGATGACCATGGACATCCCATTACATTCATATAGTAGTTTACCATATCCACTGATGCTATACTCACATGATCCGGGGTCAAAATCCGACGACCTCTTGCTTGTTACGGCGGTAGACTCATAGATCTTAACTCCAGGGAGTCCTTGGATGACCATGTACATCCCATTACATTCATATAGTAGTCTACCATATCCACTGATGCTATACGCACATGATCCGGGGTCAAAATCCGACGACCTCTTGCTTGTTACGGCGGTAGACTCGTAGATCTTAACTCCAGGGAGTCCTTGGATGACCATGTACATCCCATTACATTCATATAGTAGTCTACCATATCCACTGATGCTATACTCACATGATCCGGGGTCAAAATCCGATGACCTCTTGCTTGTTACGGTGGTAGACTCGTAGATCTTAACTCCAGGGAGTCCTTGGATGACCATGGACATCCCAACACATTCATATAGTAGTCTACCATATCCACTGATGCTATACGCACATGATCCGGGGTCAAAATCCGACGACCTCTTGCTTGTTACGGCGGTAGACTCATAGATCTTAACTCCAGGGAGTCCTTGGATGACCATGGACATCCCAACACATTCATATAGTAGTCTACCATATCCACTGATGCTATACGCACATAATCCGTGGTCAAAATCCGACGACCTCTTGCTTGTTACGGCGGTAGACTCGTAGATCTTAACTCCAGGGAGTCCTTGGATGACCATGGACATCCCAACACATTCATATAGTAGTCTACCATATCCACTGATGCTATACTCACATGATCCGGGGTCAAAATCCGACGACCTCTTGCTTGTTACGGCGGTAGACTCGTAGATCTTAACTCCAGGGAGTCCTTGGATGACCATGGACATCCCAACACATTCATATAGTAGTCTACCATATGCACTGATGCTATACGCACAAGATCCGGGGTCAAAATCCGACGACCTCTTGCTTGTTACGGCGGTAGACTCATAGATCTTAACTCTAGGGAGTCCTTGGATTTTCATGGACATCCCGAAGTACCCATAGACCTTTGAGAAACATAAAATTTTAGTAAACAAATATATTTAAAAAAAATGTTTTTCAAATATTTTAATTTTAAACTTTTAATATTTATTTTTATAATCGTACAAAAAATGCTAGCTGTGGACCCCCCGAACTTGACAACTTTTTTATACATTTGTATTGGTTGTTTCCGTTGTGCTTAAAGGAAATGGCTATGCACCAGGCGCCTCCATATTTTTGTAGATGGCTCATATAGTTGGGAGGAGACGCAAGTTTTTTTTAAATTGTTCGATTTTTTATGTTAAAAAATTTACCAGCTTCTCGTCAGTCCGCGTGGACATAAAATCAAATTCTGTCGATTGCATCGGATTCGGGGATGCCTTTTCTCTGAGGAACCGATGAGATATCGTCAATCCCTTGACACAAGTTTTGTTTTGTCGAGTAGTGTAACACACAGAAGAAGATATGATTGCAAAATAATACCAATCATGCCTTATGGAAACCAGAATTTAGATGTTTTGGAGCAACCCTACTTTAAGCGCCTAAAATATGTTGAACAATCGAAAAAGTTTCCGTGATCTTGACCAAACTTCATGAACATATTTGAATTGACTGTTTTCAAACTTTTATCAAATATTCTTAAAAAAAACCTGATCTGGTCAAAAAGGCTGGGCACATACCCCAGCACAACAAATCAAAAACTACTTTGTTTTTTGTTTTTTTTTATATATGTTGTATGATTTTTGGAATAGTAGATGTTGATGAAAAATTTTACGCAATATCATTTTTAATAAATCGTGGTTTAGACAAATCAACAATAATCTTAATCGGAATTTGGACACCCTACCCCAAGTATTAGAAGTGTCATCAGAATTCGAGCACCTTTTTTCCCCCGCCAACGATATTACCATTAAATATTATATACATCCGTCTCACCATTGATGTCCCAGAACGGCCAGCATCAGCAGCAGCCCAAAGAATCGGATGTCCTTTTTTACGGAAAGGTGACAGAACCGCCATTACTGCTGCTGCGGGGGAAGCGAAAAAGGTATCTCGCGCCCGCGTCACAAAACGACAGAATCGTACAATAACTCTTATTAGGAACCGTCATTTCCGGGCATGGCCCGGAGAGTGGTGTGTCCTTTTCCAGCAGCCCTTCACCCAAGTGGTCGTTTTGATGCCGAAAAGATGACTACAAATTATAATTATAATTTCCAGTTGACGTTTATGGTTGCTCGCCAGCGCGCCAGAAAGATCTGAAAATGGTGATTATATAATGCTAATGATGATGACAATGAGTGTTGCCGTCTCTTCTTCTTCTGCTGGGGTGATTTGGACGGAACCATCGCGGAACAGGACATTCGGGATTCGGGTTCTGCCGCTCGTCGCTGTAGTCAAGAGTTCTTCCGGAGGAACAGACGAAGGAGAGGAGGAGGGTTTTTTTTCCGTTGCTGGATCCTAATGGCGGACCATCGTTACCTGGTAGACAAGCAAAGTATCACGTTGACCGGACAGAAATAAATTTAAATTTGTGTGTTTTATTTTATCTGCAATAATGTTACAAGTTCCGAATGAATGCCAAACAATGTACAATTGAAGAAGTAAATTACTTTAAATTAAAATATCAATCTAAAAAATAACAATATTGAGAATTGAAAAAAATGCTGTAAGAATCAAATTCATAGGGCCTCTTCCTTTTTCTTGAGATTTCTCCAGTCAAATTCCACATCCTCGACAATCATATATTATCAGGCACAATCCAACAGCTTTCCTTAATTTGCACGAGCGTTGCGATATAATCCCAATTAGCAGCGCGCACACACACTTTCTTCCATATGTCATTATTTGTGAAACTTTGGCATCCTTCTGCGCTGGGGTCGCACCGTAAAAACTATCTCCCCCAGCTGGATACTCCAGGACTCCATACGGCTTCCGCCATGTTTATTAATTTTGACTTCTCGAAGGCCATCATCAGCTTCTGCTCGTTGTAGACGTCGTGCTTTCCTGCCACAAGAAATGCAAAAAAAAATCTCTTAAATTTCCAAAATATTTGAAATTTTGAACTAGCTAATGTTTTGAAATGTATATTTTTAAGGTAAGATAAGTCTGTAATGATGTGCGATGTTTTTTAGAATATGACTTAATTAAGTTTCTCAATCATGCGCAAAAAACATTTTTAAAGAAAACAAAAATCGAGCCAAGCTCCCACAACTTCAACGAGCTCTCCCAGTTTTTTGTCATCAGCGGTGCTGCGTCTAAGCGGAAAAATATAATATACTTTTCGGATGTGGTCAAAAGCAAATGTACTTAACTGCTTGCCCGCTCTTCTCGGCCATATATAAGAGGACACCGCGTGCACCGAATGTGTTCATTTGCGCCGGTTTTTCCGTATTGCTAGAACCACCAGCAGCAGGACGACGACGACAGAACTTGCCACTGTCCCCAGGATAGGTGATGGAGATTCGTTCCGCGAAGCGTTTCAGAGTCAGTTAATTTCGGGGTGCGATGAACGGTCCCCTTTACCGACCGTGGTGTCATCGACGCGGGATGGACGCGCTCAATCGATGGTGATACGGTTCCGACAACGTCGACGACGACGACACTCTGGCAGTCAAGTGGAGTACAGGTTATTCCTAGCAGCCAGCGTGTGAGACCCTATCACGGAGCATCATCCATTATTGTGGTGCACAGTGGAAGAGTGCAGCAGGATTACATACATTTTGAAATTTATTTTTTTTTTTCGAATTCCAGATTTTAATAACCATTTAGAAGATAATATTCGAATCCCAAATAATCATCCCAAAATAACAATTTGACTCATCCCGGCGTTGCAACGTCACAGAATTATTTACATTTTTTACTCGTTTGATATCAAAACCGTTCCAAAACTTAAGTGTCATTACAGAATCAGATTATAAAATGAATTTTCTACAAATCGATGCCTATCAAAATTTTCGACCGTTCGTTTTGTTCAGAAACTAATGCCGAACATTTTGCTACAAAAAGCTCATGAAAAGATGATTTCTATAAAAAGTTATATAACAAATACTATTACAAAAATAAAAAGGTGCAAAAAAAGTTTGTACACCTTTCGAAAAATTAACATAAATAATGTTATTTGTTGACAAATCACCATAAATCCAGTCTCCTAACTCCAAATAGGCTTCCTTGACTGATTAAAAAAATAATTTGGATTGAATATAAAGTTTACTAACTACTTAGTATAAAAGTTTATATAACTCTGGAAATTCTATATAAAACTAATCTAAAATTAATTTTGCAAACTTTCAATTTAACTAAATGTCAATATATTACCATAGAATTGCTAAATAAACATTTTGGAGTAGAAATAACACCGTTTTGGGGGTCTTTGTTTCGCTAGCATAGATTTTTCGTTGGAATTTCCTACCAACCCGGAGTTATATAAACTTTTATACTAAGTAGGTAGTTAGTAAACTATATATTCAATCCAAATTCTTTTTTTAATCAGTCAAGGATGCCTATTTGGAGTTGAGAGACTGGATTTATGGTGATTTGTCAACAAATAACATTATTTATGTTAATTTTTCGAAAGGTGTACAAACTTTTTTTGCACCTTTTTTATTTTTGTAATAGTATTTGTTATATAACTTTTAATAGAAATCGTCTTATCATGAGCTTTTAGTAGCAAAATGTTCGGCATGAGTTTCTGAACAAAACGTAGTACTAGGTTTCTGTCAATCTTTAAATTGTTACATGTTTCATCACAAAATGTGCATAGTGCCCAAGGGGTGTAAATTAGAGAGCCTATATGGAGAGGCGAAATGTCACTCTCAGGGTTCCAATCGAACTGTCAAATCGGGGTTCCAATCGAGCAACAAGACCATGCAAGAACAAGGTTGGAATCATTTTAAAATAATTTTGGCCAAAAAAACGAGATTTTTAACAATCACAAGCATTGTAAAACACAAGCATTGTAATAATCTGATGAGTGCTTCCTATCGACCGGATCACAAATTATAGGTTAGGTTTTCGGCTTTTCGGTCTTGGCGGGAAAATTCGAAACAACGCTTATTTTCTCGTATCCAACGTTTCAACCCTCTATGGGGTCTTCTTCAGGGAATCTAAAATTTATTTTTGTTAGCCCATGACTAAATAATAGCTGTTAAAATACGTACTAAGAAGGATTGTTTCTCGTCCAGTGTAGTTTTAGTCAAAGTGTAAACTGTCGTTAGTGTCGTTTGTCTGTGAATAATTTAGATTAAGTTACTTGTTTATGTACTCAATCATGTGTTACTCACTGTTTCTGATTGGTATTCATCCGGGTAATCTGGATAAAACCAACGGTCAATTTGGACAGTGGAACCCGAGCTTGTTTACGCGGTACTTTTCGTGTTTTACTTTCCCTTTTCGTATAAAGCTCGTATTGTTAACCAGATCAAGTCACCAGCGAGATTGATTTCCCAGTCCCTGTCCTCAAAAAGTACGTAGATGATCTTGTACTTGCTGTGCCGAAGGATAAGGTAGACGAGGTCGTGGCGATCTTCAACAAACAGAACCCACACATCCAGTTCACGGTGGAAGTCGAGGTAGGAGGACGGTTGCCATTCCTAGACATGGTTCTGGTCAGAGATGAGCATCAACACATCAGAACTGAATGGTACAGGAAACCGATTTCATCGGGTAGGTTCCTGAATTACCATTCTCATCACCCACTACACCACAAAGTGAACGTCGCTGCAAACTTCGTCAAACGCGTTCTGGATTTCTCCACAAACATCTCCAGAAGACAAGCTATGACCATCATTCACAAAGAGCTGGCGAGGAACGATTATCCAAAGCAGCTGATCGGAAGAATGATCAACAGATACGATGAAAAGCAGCTTAGCAGGCAAAACGACACAAGTGAATCCCAGAACCAAACGCAGGTGAAAACATACTTCTCGCTGACGAATGTAAACAATCTCACTCAAAACATTCAGAAAATACTACAAAAAGACTACACACACATTTCTTTAGCTGTAAAACACACAAAAACAATCAAAAAGTTGTACCCCATGGTTAAAGCCATCACACCGAAAGAACAACAGTCATATGTTATTTACAAAATATCGTGCAAAGAATGTGAAGGTGTATACGTAGGTTTGACAACAACACACTTAAGTTTACGTACTGCAAATCACAAAACATATCAAAACAAAGTGAGAAAACTGAGGGAACAGGGATACATTGAAGAAGACGGCCAAATGAGAGAGATACAGGGAAAATCTGCACTTGTGAGCCATTGTATCACTAAAAAACACGAATTTGACATTGAAAACACTACAATATTAGACAGAACAAACTCTCTGAAAAAGCTTAAATTTTTGGAAATGTGCCACATAAGAAACACACCACACACCGTTAACAAAAAACAGGACACAGAAAATTTGAACATAGTTTATGCCGGTTTACTCCACAATATCAAAATATTGTACACTCCTAGTCAGAACCAATAGCCAAAACAAACACGGAAAACACACCAATACCACAACATCTCTGTAACACACTCACACATAGGTAGGGGGGTACTGTCAATAATTGTCGCTACAAAGAAAGTGGTGGTTAACAATACGAGCTTTATACGAAAAGGGAAAGTAAAACACGAAAAGTACCGCGTAAACAAGCTCGGGTTCCACTGTCCAAATTGACCGTTGGTTTTATCCAGATTACCCGGATGAATACCAATCAGAAACAGTGAGTAACACATGATTGAGTACATAAACAAGTAACTTAATCTAAATTATTCACAGACAAACGACACTAACGACAGTTTACACTTTGACTAAAACTACACTGGACGAGAAACAATCCTTCTTAGTACGTATTTTAACAGCTATTATTTAGTCATGGGCTAACAAAAATAAATTTTAGATTCCCTGAAGAAGACCCCATAGAGGGTTGAAACGTTGGATACGAGAAAATAAGCGTTGTTTCGAATTTTCCCGCCAAGACCGAAAAGCCGAAAACCTAACCTGTAATAATCTGGTAGTTTTTGTTATGTTTGTGCTTGTTTGGTACAAGAAACGTGCCAGCACAAAAAAAAAACAACAAGTTTTCCAACCTCAAATTTGAATGACTTTGGGTGTTTGAAATTTCTCTCGGGACATTTCATTTCCCTATGTAGGTCCCTAGTGTAAATACTTTTTTTACATACTGTATCAGCCAAAACCAATTGTTTTTGTCGATGGAGAATGTGTCTTTAAAGAGTTATCATCATAGTCCAAATTTAAAATCAGGACTAACATTTCAAAAGGGCCAAATATTCAATATTACGCCCTTTTGAAATGTTTGTCTTGGTTTAAAAAAATTGAAAATATTTTTTTCGAAAAGATCGGAAATTTTTTCGAATGTTTTATATTTTAACATTGAAAATCGGACTATTAGTTGCTGAGATATCGACATTAGAAAATGGTGTGTTGTTTGGGAGGGACTTAGAAAACATAAATTTTCCTGTTTTTAAACCTTTGCATAACAATATCTCAGCAACTAAGGGTCGTATCAACAAATTTCTAAAAAGCAAAATATAGAAAATTTTCTCAGCTTTCCAAAAATATTTTTTTCAAAAGTGAGCAAACATGTGCACTAATTATAAAAAAAAAATAAAAACTGCGGCTATTTTCAAAAAAGTCACCATAAAATGGATTTAACTTGAAAACGGTGCACTTTATCAAAATGTCTCTAGAGTACTTTTTGATTGCAAATTTAATTTAACATCAAAAAATGAAGCTGAAAAATTTTTGCGACCAATTTTTCGATTTTTTAAAAAAAAACAGTATTCATTAAAAAATTCATTACTCGGTCAAAGATTTTTTGCACAACCTGGAAATTTCTGAAAAGTTACCATTTGATGTCCTCTAAAACATAACAAAAAATAAAAAAAATAAAAATAGTATTTTTTTGCAAATCAAGTTTTAGTGACTAAAAGTGAAATGAAAAATCAACACAATTTTTTTTACCGTGTATCATTTTTTCCCAGTGTAGTCCGTATCCAAAAAAATAAAAATAACGTAACAAAAAATAAAATAACGTAACATGATGATTTTGTAATAATAATGCAATCGATGCCTCCCCACGTGTCCACCGTCTGACATGGGGCATCGTAATTTTCAGCTAGCCGTCTTAGCATACTATGGACAATGCGTACATTTGAAGGGTGAATCGTTGATTCTGGAGACACCGGACGTCGATCCAATGCGCACCTTGGGGACAGAATGGACAACCCTAATTCCTTCTGGAATTTGTTCATTGGACCATCCCCTACACACCTGTTTTTATTCCGAGTGAATCCATGTTGTCCCCTGACCTGTAAGAACGATTGAACGAAAAGCATAAAAATCCCATAGTAAATTACATGTAAACTTTGAACCGCTTGGGACAGGCCAATTCTCAACCAAATGGGCTGATATTTGGCATGAAAGTCCCTATGGGTATCCTCTACTAGGGGAACCTCGGTTTGCCTGATTCTGAGAACTTTTTTTGTTTGGATGAAACACCCTAGTATCCATACCTACAACTTTGCCGAAGACATCAAATCGATCAATAAATTCCTTCAAAAGAAACAGATTTTTGAATTTTCACATATCATTTTTGTATGGACAGCTGCCAAATTTGTATGGAAAATTATATGAACGAACTAATGATGCAAAATGGCTTGTTTGGGCATACCGAAGGCTCCAAAAAAGTTTCAGCCGGATTACAAAATACAAAAATTAAAATTAAAGAAAAAAGACCGATTTCGTAGAGAATTGCTCCATAGAAAAGTTTTTGCAAATGTCTAAAAATTAAAAGCCGAGGAAAAAATCACTACAATTTTCTTTTTTTTTTTGGACATTGTACAACAGACGTTTAGTTGCTAAGATAAAGTTTTCCAAAGAATATTTTTTTCAAAAATATGTTCTTTGTGCTACCTATTTGGATCTCAATTTTCAATCGATGATATTAATCTAGAAAAATATTGGCCTGATTTTTTTAAATAAAGATGGGAAACCCTTTAAAAACAGCATGAAATATCAAGGGAAATTATTATTATTTTCAAAAAACAACAAAATGTCTATGAAAATTTAAAACAACAATCAGTTGAAATCAATGTAAGAGTCATTCCACCTCGTTTAGAATACTTTTCAACATGTTTGGATTGATTCAAAAATCCTTGGAATATAAAAAAATATCTATGTACAGTACTTCAAAAAGTTTTTTTTTTGCTCAAAGTTTCGTTTTTGTAAAATTTTATATTTTTTGAAAACTTATGATTGAAAAACAACTGAGCTTGTTTAAACTGCATATTTAAACACTTTTTTCATTTATATGTTGAGACTGTGGCTTGTTAATTCATTTTTTTTTTGCCCGCCTCCCGCCTTTTGACCCCGGCCAGAGCCGAGGGATAAAAACGAATTTCATCCTTTTCCTCTAACTATCCCACGTCTATTAGCTATTTCGAGGGTTATTTTTACATTTTTTTTCCTTCTCTGTTCAATTTGTGTTCCTTAGTATATCAGTAAACTCTCTTCCCACTTCGAACAAATGAGCTGTTGAAAGGTATTTCATATCTCAGCTCAAGATAACAACAGCAACATGTAATTATTAAAGCAACCTAATAAGGTATATGAACTGAAATGCCAAATTTCAAACCCATTTTCAACATTTGAAGAAAATTTATCACAAAAAAATATATTTTTTTAGGATTTTGGACTCATCTAGTAAACAAAAGTGAAGAAAAAACTATTTTTATCAACACTTACAATATCAATAAATTGTTCAAAAATCATATTGAAAATTCAATGAAAATTTGATCAAAACACAACAGTTTAAAATTTAGCAAATAACTATAGCTGTTTTTATCCTACGATGCTCAAAATTTACCAGCATGGTTTTCTATGTTTTTTTCCCCGGAAAATTGTTCTTAATACCTAGAAAAGCAGGGGGTGCATTTTGCCCCGAGGGTGCATATTACCCCGTCTCCCTCTACTAAGAAGTGTGAACTGATGTAAAATTTAAGGAACATCAACTCAATTTTTCGACCTTCCCTTTTCCCACTGTGCATTCTCCTGCTCTATGTTCTGCTAAAACATGATTGCGTCCTCGAAGAGAACAAAAAAAGTAAACGCTCAACAGATATTAGCGCCATACTTGATTGTTTATTATTTGTACATGCAAGCTCTGTCACTCGGTGTGCTCTCATGGCTACGACACCATGCGTTAACTGCCAATATTGTTGAACTTGTGGAGAGATGAGCTCCCCAGCAGCAGCAGCACTGACAAACTGCTCCACCCGACCCACCCACCCGACAGCATGTTCAATATTGACACACGCAAGGACTAAAGGCGCTAAACGGCGCGAAATCTAGAGGCCTCTCAACTAAGTAGGGTGAGAGTTTTAATTACTGTGCAAAAGAGACCAACCAACCAAAGGCGGACCGAGTGCTAACAACGATGATCTCCGGGATAGTGTTGCCACGAGGCCCCGGGTTGGCCGTGTTCCGCCGCGGAAGTGTGGCAGTTTATTGAAAAATATGCACTCATAAAAAAATAACTGAAGCATGTTAGCACCCCTCGTCGAGTGTGTGTTGTTGTTGCTATTGGAGAGTGCATGCAGGAGGGGCAAAAAAAAGTTACCCACGGTCTTTGGCCGTGGCGTTTCCCCCTCCCGGACTAGGCTAGTTCAACGAGGTCATAAATATTGAACGAACCGAACGGATGCTGCGCTGGTAGTGCGAGAATTAGCAACGATTAAGAGTGTTGGCAGGCTCGTTTGGAGATTTTTTTTGGTTATGTTATCGGGGGTTGTAGCTAAATTGGTTCAGTAGCTCCTGGGAATATTTTGGGAACTGGTTGTTTGGATAGGAAAACCACGAAAAGATTTGAAAAAAATAGATGAATCGCATATGATTATTTCCGGTTGTAGAATTTTTTAAGGATTACAATTCGTTGTTCTAATAAAAACAATATTTACAGAAATATTTGTTCATGAATTGTGTTGCAAGTAAAGTATAGATAGGATTCTTGAAAAAATAGTTTAAAGGAATAACAGGTAAGACTCGATAATCCTAGCACATCGGACAAATTTCACTTCGGACAAAGTTTTTTTTTAATTTTTTTTTATTGACAAAAAACATTGTTTGATCGAAACTTGTTCTACAGTCATCCCACATATTCGGAACACCCACACATTCGGAACACTTTTGTGGTAATTTGTCAATAGGGTGCAAAATGCAACTTATCTGTCGACCCTACTATTTTTAAAACCTTTATTTGGACATTCTCTTGCTATTTCACTAGTAAAAGTAGTTCTTTTAAAACAAAAACCTGCCTGTCATAACTATTTCATCCAGAGCAGCAAAACACTTCATCCAAATTGCCTGTTCCATGATTGTGGAATGTTATTGTGCCTCCCACAATTGTGGAACACCAGAATTTAACTGATATTTTCACAAATAAGTTATCAGACCATTCATAAAACATTACTCAGCATGAGTTTTATTGGTTGCATAGTGTAAAGTCATTATTTTGTTAAACATAAGTACTCCTTGAGAGAAAAAAAAGTTTGTTTAGATCGTAAAAAAAAGTGTTCCGAATTTGTGGAGTTCAAGGGTCAATGTTTTTCTTTAACAACTTGATATAAAACCTAAAAATGTTCAGCTGCTCTATACATCAATCGAAAGATCGCGATTCCTTTTTTCGTTTTCTAAAAAGTTGTTGGGCTGCCAATTCAAGCAAATTTGTCGAAGACACCAAAATTTTATCTCGTAATCTTCGCCTTATATGACCAAATTTATAGAAAGAATCTGAGCAAACCTTCAAAAATCAGTTTTTTTCTGAGGGCAGATTCAGAATCAGCGGGCAAAATTACATGAAAAATCATATATTTGGACAATTTTAGAATCTCGTTAGGGTGGTCCCATGTGGCTTTCCCTTGAAAATTAGACTTTTTCAAATAAAGAAATCTCGAGTTTAAAGAAAACCACCTCTGAGGTTTTTAAGCGTTTGTAGTGCTAGATCTCCTCTTTCAAATTCAACCTTGTGCTTCAAATTTGGCTTACGCCTTTTCAAGATATTTATGTTTTAAATTTGCATCTTTTTTACCTTAAAATGGCTAAAATTTTTATCCCTTAAGTCCAAATTGTCCAAATGTCAAAACATAACAATGTTCATTTTTTAGAGCTCCAAAAGTGCGTCAACCATCACTTTTCTTTAAAACTTAACCCTGAATTGGCACGTTCAAAAAACTGATTTTTGAAGGTTTGCTCAAATGCTTTCTATAAATTTGGTCATAGAAGGCGTAGATTATGAGATAAACATTTGGTATCTTCGATAAAACTGCTTGAATTAGCAAACCCAACAACTTTTAGAAGACGAAAAAATCCCAAAAATATTCCTGTAAAGTTAGATTTTCAAAATCACCCTAATCGTGAACCATCCTAATTTTCAACCAAACCAAAAGTTGCCCCTTTCCTTTTGCAAAAACACTTCTAAAGACACCAAAGCTCCAAAACTTTACCATTTTTCCGAAAATCCATTTTCCACTTAATTTGGCCATCTGGACCACTGCTCATTGGCCGATCTGTAAACTGTTTCGAATATGAGGGATGACAGTGTTTTATTTTTATTTTGATAGTTTTTGCTTCAATATTTTGAAAAATGGGCTTGATATATGACTTTTTTATTTTCAAGGTTTTCAAAGTTCAATAATCAAGCCCAACATTTCCAAAAAGCCTAAAAACAAATATTTTGGACGTCTTCAAAAGTTGGCAAAAGACACCAAATCGATCAGAAAATATCTTCTTGAGGTACAGATTTCGATTTTGTAAGATCAGCTTGCAAATGGTATAAAAACTTGTCTAATCTAATGTAAAAAAATCTAAATTTAATCTAAATTTAATAAATTTCATCACAGAAAAAAAATATGGTAATATTCATCAGGAAATGGTGACAGATTTTGTGTAAAAAAAAGTGTAATGTTACATCAGAAAATGATAAATTCAAAAATTCATAACCTGGTCCGTTCTCGGCCCGTTCTGAAAATATCTGAAAAGTTGGCTTTTGATGTCCCCTAAAACATATAAAAAAATAGAAAAATTAAAAATTGTCAAAATCAAATCAAATTATTCGCGAGATTCCTACTCGAAACTTGGTGTTTGAAGGCTTGATTGTTGAGGCAATTAGCTTCCATCCACCCCGGGATTCGAACTGACGATTGTTAGTCCAACTGCCTAGGCGTCATCCACAAAGTATGTCACGCTCTAGGGGGGGAGGGGGTGTCTGAGAAAGTGTGACATTGCGTGTTATAAGTATAGGGAAAGCGTTAAAAAGGGGGTGAGGGGGGGGGGGTAAATTTTGGCAGATTTTAGCGTGACGTACTTTATGGATGAAGCCCTACCAGCGACTCCACCGAGACAGGACCCAGGGAGACGATTCCTACACCTGGACTGAGCTAACGACCTTACCTTTTTAGGTTAGTCCGGGGCCAACATTTACTTCCCTTCCGACGGAAGGCGTGATCAGACAAATCTCGTCTCAAAAATGCCACCGGGACCGTCTGGGATCGAACCCAGGCCGACTGGGTTAGAGGCAACTACGCTTACCCCTACAACATGGTCGCAACAAAAAACTGTATTTTTTGCAAATCAAGTTTTAGTGAGAAAAAGTGAAGTTAAAAATCACCAAAAAAATTCACGGTGTACTTATCATTTTTTTTTTTTCAGTCTAGTCCTTATCCATACCTACAACTTTGCAGATGACACCAAATCGATCAAAAAGTTCCTTCAAATAGAATTTTGATAAATCATTTTTCTATGAGCAGCTGCCAAATTTGTATGGAAAAGTATATGGACAAACTAATGACGCAGAATGCCTTCTTTAGGCATACCGAAGGCACCAAAAAAATTTCAGCCGGATTAAAAAATACAAAAAAAAATCGAGTGACCGAAATCTCAGAGAATTGCTCAACTGTTCTTGTTTAAAGAAAAAAAAATCAAAATTGTTTGCAAATGTGTGTCTGTTAGTCGAAAATTGGAAACTCAAATCCCATCATGTGTAATTTTTATATTTTAATAGCAGGCTAATTTAATTAAACGGAAAGCATATTTCCCTCGGAGAATTTATGCCTTTTGCCTTAGACCTCTGTCTCGTGCGTCCATGTATCGGTCCATGGTACAAAGTTGGTGTTCTAGCTCTGCTGCCATGATGCCATTGCACAAATCATCGCACACCATGCAACAGCAGCAGCCAGTTTTCTACTTAATGGCTCTTTGGTCATCCAACTGCCAGCCGAGCTGCTAGTGTCAACGATGGAAAACCCATTGCCACCGGAATAAAAGCATTTCCCCGGGATGACCCACCACTTTTTAGTACCTTCCCTACCACATCGCTCCAGCCAATCCCCGGCTGATCCTTTGCAGTTTTTGCCGCTCCGATAAATCACGGATTGGAGGAAACCATATTTTATTATCACTTATTTTCATTAATCATAAGTTTCAGTCGGCTGCTGGCGCTGCCACCATGCCGGCGGCAGCAACTATCATCTTCTTTTGATTGCGACCATTTTGCGCAGCAGGTTGGGAGGAGGAGTCCGCGCCATTTTACGGTGGCAGCAGAGCCCATTTTTGGACGCCGACCCGCCACCACCTCTGTGAAGATGGACTGGACTGAAACAAAGCGAGCCAACGTCAGGAAGTGCTCAAGACTCATCCCTTTGTCCACGTGGAGGGGCACCACGTGGAAGGCCACGTTATTGCGCTGTTGAATGAATGCCAAGTCAAGACAAAAATTTAATATTTATTACCTCCCGAGCGTAAATCAGCGTCCGGGTGCATAAATAGTGTGGCGTTTTTTCTACGGTTGTTCCTTCTTTGAAAAATGTCGTGGAAATGCCAGGGTGCTGGAGTCCACGGCAGCAATTAAAGGCACGAAGGAAGGAATTGTTTATCCAGAATTTGTCTGAATTACTGCTTTTTTATTTGAAACAATTTGTACCGTTGTTACGTAAAAACTAGTTTATATCTGTTATTTGGATAATTCTCCGCCAACTCACACAAATTGAATCCGAGTTCAACTTTTGGATATCTCGTGACAGAGGGCGGTACGAACCATTCCATTTTTTTTAATTCGAAAAAGACGTGTTTTTCTATCATTTGCAGCCTAAAATGGTGATGATTTGAACTTTTGGTGTTAAAGGGACATTCATTAAAAATTGTACGCCCGATTTGACGATTTGATTATTCAACTGTGAATATTTCACCGACCAACAAAATTTCTGCGCAGGTTCAACTCGAGGGGAATCATGAAATTTGGGGTCCCCAAAAACACGTGCACTTAGAATTTTTTTTAAATATATAGTCAGGGTAAATCAGAGAGAAGGCAACTGCTACTACTCATACATGAGCAATTCTCTACGAAATCGGTCTTTTTTCTTCAATTTTAATTTTTGTATTTTTTAATCCGACTGAAACTTTTTTGGTGCCTTCGGTATGCCCAAAGAAGCCATTTTGCATCATTAGTTTGTCCATATAATTTTCCATACAAATTTGGCAGCTGTCCATACAAAATTGATGTATTAAAATTCAAAAATCTGTATCTTTGGAAGGAATTTTTAGATCGATTTGGTGTCTTCGGCAAAGTTGTAGGTATGGATACGGACTACACTGGAAAAAATGATACACGGTAAAAAAAACTTGGTGATTTTTTTATTTAACTTTTTATCACTAAAACTTGATTTGCAAAAAAACACTATTTTTATTTTTTTTTATTTTTTGATATGTTTTAGAGGACATAAAATGCCAACTTTTCAGAAATTTCCAGGTTGTGCAAAAAATCATTGACCGAGTTATGAGTTTTTTAATCAATACTGATTTTTTCAAAAAATCGAAATTTTGGTCGAAAAAATTTTTTAACTTCATTTTTCGATGTAAAATTGAATTTTCAATCAAAAAGTACTCTAGTGAAATTTTGATAAAGTGCACCGTTTTCAAGTTATAGCCATTTTTATGTAACTTTTTTGAAAATAGTCGCAGTTTTTCATTTTAAAAAATTAGTGCACATGTTTGCACACTTTTGAAAAAAATATTTTTGAAAGGCTGAGAAAATTCTCTATTTTTTGCTTCTTCGGACTTTGTTGATACGACCTTTAGTTGCTGAGATATTGCAATGCAAAGGTTTAAAAACAGGAAAATTGATGTTTTCTAAGTCTCACCCAAAAAACCCAGCATTTTTCAATGTCGATATCTCAGCAACTAATGTTCTGATTTTCAATGTTAATATATGGAACATTTGTGAAATTTTCCGATCTTTTCGAAAACAATATTTTCAAAATTTTCAAATCAAGACTAACATTTTAAAAGGGCGTAATATTGAATGTTTGGCCTTTTTGAAATGTTAGTCTTGATTTGAAAATTTTTAAAATATTGTTTTCGAAAAGATAGGAAAATTTCACAAATATTTCAGACATTAACATTGAAAATCGGACCATTAGTTGCTGAGATATCGACATTGAAAAATGGTGGGCTGTTTGGGTGAGACTTAGAAAACATCAATTTTCCTGTTTTTGAACCTTTGCATTGCAATATCTCAGCAACTAAGGGTCGTATCAACAAAGTCCGAAGAAGCAAAATATAGAGAATTTGCTCAGCTTTTCAAAAATATTTTTTTCAAAAGTGGGCAAACATGTGCACTAATTTTAAAAAATGAAAAACTGCGACTATTTTCAAAAAAGTTACATAAAAATGGCTGTAACTTGAAAACGATGCACTTTATCAAAATTTCACTAGAGTACTTTTTGATTGCAAATTTGATTTTACATCGAAAAATGAAGTTGAAAAATTTTTTCGACCAAAATTTCGATTTTTTTAAAAAATCAGTATTGATTAAAAAATTTATAACTCGCTCAAAGATTTTTTGCACAACCTGGAAATTTCTGAAAAGTTTGCATTTTATGTTCTCTAAAACATTTCAAAAAATAAAAAAAATTAAAAATAGTGTTTTTTTGCAAATCCAGTTTTAGTGATAAAAAGTTAAATAAAAAAATCACCAAATTTTTTTTACCGTGTATCATTTTTTTCCAGTGTAGTCCGTATCCATACCTACAACTTTGCCTAAGACACCAAATCGATCAAAAAAATCCTTCAAAAGATACAGATTTTTGAATTTTCAAACATCATTTTTGTATGGACAGCTGCCAAATTTGTATGGAAATTATATGGAAAAATTAATGATGCAAAATGGCTTCTTTGGACATACCGAAGGCACCAAAAAAGTTTCAGTCGGATTAAAAAATACAAAAAAAATCGAATGACCGAAATCCTAGAGAACTGCTCACACAGTACATGCAATTTTTGCTTGTATTTAACAGCGACAAACCGCCCTAATTCTCTATTCAAATTTTGGAGATAAACCATTCGGCCCTGAAAAATTCAAAGGGCACGTGTTTCTGGGGTCCCAAACTTCATGTTTCCCCTCGAGTTGAGCCTGCGCAGCCATTTTTGTCAATTTTTGTAGGTCAGTGTTTCAGCACATGTCATTTTATGGGAAAGTTAGTGTACTTTTTGAACCTGCAATATTTTTTTCATTACGAACAAAATTTTTCATTTAAAAATTTGGTGTTGTTTTTAACTTTGCACGGTTATTTGTTATTGTTTAACAATGTTCTAAAAAGTTGCGTAGTCCATTTATTCACTGCACCGAGTTTGAACCAACACTTCCACCAACGTTATCAATCAAATAAGGCCACGGGTCCCCCACAGACCGTTATTATGAAAAAAAAATTTCCACCCAAACCAATGATTGGACATGGTTCCTGGGACCATTCTACACCTCTGGGCCGAGTTTCAAAATATTTGCCGGCAGAAATTTCGAATACGGTCAGTTTTAGTGTTTCGAGTAGAAATTAAGGGGAAATCACATGTAAAATGCGTAGAAAAAGATCAAAGTTTCAATGTTTTAACTCCAAAACATTACTGGTCATGGTTTTAAATTGTACTAACATGTAGCAGAATGATATAAAAACGATTTACAGCACTGACTTAGCCGGATTAAGCCTAAGTTAAGTGACTTAAGTATATTATTTACAAGTTTATACCTTAACATTAAAAAAACCCTTACATCAAGGAATTTAAAGTCAAAGATAACTAGATAGCACAAAAATAACTTAAAATGGGGTGACTTTGAGCCAAGGGGTGACATTGTACCACATTTTACGATTTTATAATAACCAGATAGCTTAAAAACAAGCTCGATATGCTTGAATTGCAAAGTATAATCGTTGCAAATATTGTTCTTAGATTATGTTGTCCTCTGCCATAAAAAGTTCAATAAGTACGAAACACTAAAGAAATAGATAAAGCTTTAGTTTCATAAGCCTTACCGTTTGACCCCGACAAGAGTTTTAGGACACAAGTCACATTGAAAACTTACTTTGCCTGTACATACTTGACTATACCGGGTTCGGTGGTAGAGTGTTAAACGTGGTTGCCTCTCACCCCAGTTTGGCTGATAATGTTGTAGAGCGAAAAATTTGATTTGATTTGATATTTAACTGTACTATTTTCATGTTTTCATAGGATATGCTAAGCTTGTTAAAAGATTGATTGTGTTTTCACATTGGGCAGAAGTAGGATTTGTTTTGATGAATGCATTATTAGTGAACGTTCTAGATGATCAATCATATGTTTTATTGAATTTTAACTATGAGTGTATCAACATTACTTTATTCAATTTTTTTATGACGATAACTTCAATTTTGGAAAATAATTGGTTGGTTTGAAATATTAATCCTGTGGGAAGTTGTGTCACTAAACTTTTGCTAATTATTATCATTAAGGTTGACATTTGTAAACGATTTAAAACAAAAAAGAACAATTTTATACTAATTGCAATGTCACAAACTTGTCACGTCACAAAATTTGTTTCCCTAATATTTTGATTGTTTTATTTGATTTCAGTAGGAATTGATTCAGAACGGAAAAATGTGAGCATCATTTTCAAATTTGGAGGATTCCAAGAGATTTTAAATTTATTTTAATTAATTTAATTTCAAATCAACAGGCTTTATTCAAACAGAATAAGCAGATTTGCGTATCAATATCATCAAATTGCTTTGTTAGAACATAAATAGACCAAATTAATCCGTCTACAAATAAATAAATTAACATAAAATTCAAGCTTATCAAGGCAATCTTTATGCGTTTGTTGGTACAATGTCACCCCTTGGCTCAAAGTCACCCCATTTTAAGTTATTTTTGTGCAATCTAGTTTTTCTTGACCTAAAATTCCTTGATGTAATGTTTTTTTTTTTAATATTAAGGTATAAACTTGTAAATAATATACTTAAGTCACTTAACTTAGGCTTAATCCGGCTAAGTCAGTGCTGTAAATCGTTTTTATATCATTCTGCTACATGTTAGTACAATTTAAAACCATGACCAGTAATGTTTTGGAGTTAAAACATTGAAACTTTGATCTTTTCTTACGCATTTTACATGTGATTTCTCCTTAATTTCTACTCGAAACACTAAAACTGACCGTATTCGAAATTTCTGCCGGCAAATATTTTGAAACTCGGCCCAGAGGTGCAGAATGGTCCCAGGAACCATGTCCAATCATTGGTTTGGGTGGAAATTTTTTTTTCATAATAACGGTCTGTGGGGGACCCGTGAAGGCACTGCTGGTTTAGCAATGCACTTGCCAATGCCAAAACTTCCAAGCATGGAGAGCCTAACATAAACTTTCATTAGGTCTCATCGAAACCTTTCGGCCATAAATTCCAAAACTTGGACCGCCAGCACAACTCACCAGAATCAGTCCCCCGTGCAGTATCGGTGTACCGGAAAGAGCTGGCTGTCAAAAAATACATAATTTGATAAAATATATCGAACAAAACTTATACAGTAATTTATAATCTACAAGTTCATCCCCTTCCACGAGCAGATCCACACACACACACAGTTCACCTCATAAAATATTCTCACTTGAATGACTCATTTATAAACTTAATATACTGAAGAGGCTTGTGGGGGATGATATTCAGTGTCCGGAGTTCTCTCACATGTGCACTTTTGCGAAGAAACAAACCTGTCCCTTTCCGGCTTGTCGACTTGCAAGAAACTCACCCTGCCTCGGCTCGTATCCTCCAACGGAACAAAGTTCGGAACAATATTGGACATCCCTGAGTCGCTGCTGGTTCTAGTCTAGAGTACCAGAGGACATTCCTCTGAGCTCGGGCCATCAAGACGATGAAGATCCACCCGGGCCAAGAAACTGCTCTCCCAGAGATATATGCATGTTTGCCAGGATCTTTAGTTTATCCTTTTCGACCACCGCATATCATCGATGGAAAGGACACTACGGCTGGCAGGCTATATCCTACTCCAAGCCCACACAAACATACACTCCCAGGACATGGGAAGAAGTCCATATCAAAGTGTCCCTGCATAAGAGTGCAACTCTCACTACATATTTCTTAACGATTCGCCTTCTTGACTCTTGCGGTCGAGGATGAAGCAGCTTCTTATCCTTCTTGTAAGAAGGCACTCTCCGGCAAGGAATCCCCTTCTGAAATGTGCATAAGCTCACGTGTGCTGCTACCAGGGAGTGGGGACGAAATTGTACAAGCATGAAGAGAATGTTATAATTCTTTGATAATAATAATTTACTACACTTGATTTGACTTTTGACCGGCCGCTAGTGAAGTTGTTTGTGTCCTCCATAGGGGTACGGATTTTCATAGGAAAAAATTGTTCACAAGTCCCAAACTCGATTTACCAAATTCCACCGAAGAAGCCATATCTCAACGAACCCGTCACCACGCCGGAACTCCACGTATCTCGAGCTCCGGAACCTCCTGCCGACCCAACTCTACGAAGACACAGTCCTACAATCCCAATAAATCTCGCCTGTTGTCGATTGTCCTCTGGCCGTTGGCGGGAGATGTGTGACGTTAGAGTCCTTTAGCCCAACATCGACAGTCCTGCTGATCCTGGTGATGTGGTCCTTGTGGGGGGAAGTCCGAAAGATGTAAATGTTTCGGAAAATGCAGGAACAAGCTTTTCCGACTCGGTGCAGCCGTTGCTACTCTTCGGATGCCGTCGTCATACCTCTCCGGTATAGGACCTGGAAGATTTACAGACAGCTTTGACACCATTAATCAGAGTGCCTTGATTACAAAGTCTTGTTAGGTGCTTTTCGGTTTAATTAATATGAAACATCGAACGGGGAGACGTTTGTCTGGCAGATGCATGGGAAATCGGTTCCGAGAGTAAGATATGATCGGTAGAGACTGGCAGTAATATTTGCCAAATTTAGCAATTCAGATAACGATTTTATACCCAAAAACAACATAAATAATTTTCGTTTCAAACATCAATTCACCTTGATCTTGTTGTATGTCACGTTTAAGTTATTGACCTTGAACCTAGCCTTGAACATACGAAACTAAAGCACGCATAGTAAACAATTCCCAACATTAGGTTGAATTTGGTTGCTGGAATCCCAAGTTTAAATCAAAACTAACTTAATCCACCTATGTGGTTGGAGCCTTCCTCACTCATTACCAACAATGGCTGATTTGATGGGGTTGTACACAAATTTCATCTATTTTTTAGATCCGGAATAAAAAAGTACATAAATATCACTTAAGTGACCATATCTCGAGACAGGGTTGCCAGATCTTCAATGTTTTGGACTCGTTGGAAAGGTCTTTTGATAACCAATCCAACGATGTGTCGGATGGTGGATCCGGACATAGTTTACATGCATTTAAGTGAGATCCGGCTTCCAAAAAGTACATAAATATCACTTAAATGGCCATATCTCGAGACAGGGTTGCCAGATCTTCAATGTTTTGGACTCGTTGGAAAGGTCTTTTGATAACCAATCCAACGATATGTCGGATGGTGGAGCCGGACATAGTTTACATACATTTAAGTGAGATCCGGCTACAAAAAAATACATAAATATCACTTAAGTGACCATATCTCGAGACAGGATTGCCAGATCTTCAATGTTTTGGACTCGTTGGAAAGGTCTTTCAACTACCTAACCAACGATAGGTCGGATGATGGACCCGGACATAGTTTACATACATTTAAGTGAGATCCGGCTTCCAAAAAGTACATAAATATCACTTAAATGGCCATATCTCGAGACAGGGTTGCCAGATCTTCAATGTTTTGGACTCGTTGGAAAGGTCTTTTGATAACCTAACTAACGATGGGTCGGACGGTGGATCCGGACATAGTTTACATACATTTAAGTGAGATCCGGCTTCCAAAAAGTACATAAATATCACTTAAAAGGCCATATCTCAAGACAGGGTTGCAAGATCTTCAATGTTTTGGACTCGTTAGAAAGGTCTTTTGATAACCTAACCAACGATGGGTCGGATGGTGGATCCGGACATAGTTTACATACATTTAAGTGAGATCCGGCTACAAAAAAGTACATAAATATCACTTAAATTGCCATATCTCGAGACCGGGTTGCCAGATCTTCAATGTTTTGGACTTTTTGGAAAGGTCTTTTGATAACCTATCCAACGATGGGTCGGATGATGGATCCGGACATAGTTTACATGCATTTAAGTGAGATCCGGCTTCCAAAAAGTACATAAATATCACTTAAGTGGCCATATCTCGAGACAGGGTTGCCAGATCTTCAATGTTTTGGACTCGTTGGAAATGTCTTTTGATAACCTATCCAACGATGGGTCGGATGGTGGATCCGGACATAGTTTACATACATTTAAGTGAGATCCGGATATATGTGAAAACACATTTTTATACATAACTTTTGAACTACTTATCGAAACTTCAATCTGTATAAAACTCGATCTATGGGACCCTAAACCAAGTCGAATGCAACAGGTTCGGGTCAAATCGGTTCAGCCAGTGCTGAGAAACATGAGCTAGTTTGTTGGTCACATACATACATACACACACACATACACACACACATACACACACACATACACACACACATACACACAGACATTTGTTCAGTTTTTGATTCTGAGTCGATATGTATACATGAAGGTGGGTCTACGACGTTTTTATACAAAGTTCATTTTTAGAGCAGGATTATAGCCTTACCTCAGTGAGGAAGGCAAAATGTTGAAAAAATAGCTTTTTTGGTGGTTTTGGCAATTTCTATATGACAGACTTGATTTTCAGTTTCGAAAATATTTTTACCGGTAAGCTCGTCCAATTTCCCACAAGTTGCAAAATTTTGCAAAAATTTTCTTGGGGTTTCTTGGCCAAAATAATTAGACCCATATTTTATTGTTTGGCCATTAGGGTGATTGAAAAAACTGCAATTTTCGTCATTTTTTGAAAAAAAACACTTTAAAAAAACCATATCTCCCCCCATTTCATCCGATTTTAGCTGTCTTAGACGCAAAAGAAAGGTGATTAGTTTGACTATTTGGGAAAAATAGTAAGAAGTTTCAAAAATTTAGCTTAACATTTGAAAATATTTTTATCGGATTCCTCGGAAAATTTCACATAACATATTAGCAACTCTCTACGAAATCGGCCGATTTCGACCATTTTTATTTTTTGTATTTTTTTATTTCACTTAAACTTTGTGAGGGCCTTCCCTATGACCAAATAAGCTATTTTGCGTCATTGGTTCACACATACAAGTCTCCATACAATTTTGGCTGCTGTCCATACAAAAATGGTATGTAAATATTCAAACAGCTGTAACTTTTGAGTGAATTTTCTGATCACACCAATTCGGCAAAGTTGTAGGTATTGTTGAGGAATTTTTAGAAAAAATAGGTACACGGAAAAAAATTGCAGATTTTTTTATCAACTTTTTTTTCACTAAAACTCAATTTTCCAAAATATGTATTTTTTGATTTTCGAGATTTTTTGATATGTTTTAGGGGACAAAAATCCGCAACTTTTGAGCCATAGAGAAACATGGTCAAAAAATCTGCCGCCGAGTTGTGAATTTTTGAAAAAACAGTGATTTTTGTAAAAAATTGAAGTTTCATGCAAAAACAAGTTTGACATTATTTTTTAATGCAACATTGAATTTGCAATCGAAAAGTACCTTACAGATATAGCCACCGAAAGTTTGATTTTAGCGAAATATTTGCAGTATTTCAATTTTTAAAAATAGTGACATAAGTGACCATCTCTAATTTTTTTTATAGTTAAGAAAATTTGCTAAAAAATTGTCTAAGAGACATTGAAGATTGGACATCGGGTTGCTGAGATAGAGCCGCTTTAAGAAAATGAAACACGAAAATTGAAGTTTTCTTAATCTCACCAAAATAATCCACCATTTTCTAATGACGATATCTCAGCAACTAATGGTCCGATTATTAATGATAATACATGAAACATTCGTAAAATTTTCCGATCTTTTCGAAAAAAATATTTTTAAATCAAAACCAACATTTTAAAAGGGCCAAACATTGAATATTACGCCCATTTAAAATGCTAGGCTTGATTTAAAAAATTTCAAAATATTTTTTTCGAAAAGATCGAAAAATTTTACGAATGTTTCATGTATTAACATTAATAATCGGACCATTAGTAGCTGAGATATCGTCATTAGAAAATGGTGGGTTATTTCTTTTGTGTCTAAGACAGCTAAAATCGGATGAAATGACGCGGAGATGTGATGGTTTTTGTGAAAAATTACGAAAATTGCCAGTTTTCGAACCACCCTAGCACGATGTAGGTCACCCTAATGGCCAAACAAAAAAATACAGGTCTTATTATTTTGACCCAGAAAAAATTTGAGCCCGTACGGAGAATTTTTTTTCGGTTTTGGCTCTTGTCAAATGAAATTTTTGTATAGGAAAACCATTAGAAAAAATAAATAGTTTCATATTTGGCAGTAAAATTAAAATTGCAAAAAAGTTGATTTTCCCATAAAAACTCAATTCAATTCAAATTCAAAAATGGTTTTTCAATGCAATTCCCATACAACATTGAAATGCTTTGCGGAAAGCCAAGTCTGCTCAGATCGGTACCAAATTTTAGGCTGTTCTGCTGTGATTATATTTTTTGTATTTCGCTAAAAATATTCAATTGCTTTCGTAAAGCAATTCTGAATTCAAAACATTAGTATTTTTTACAAAAAAACAAGTGGAATTAATTATTGATAATCTCAACATGTGTTCAAATAAACGTAAAAAAATTGATCAATTCAAGTTTTTGCAAATATATCATATATATGTTGTTGGATAGTGTATACAAATATTATATAATCGCAGCCTAACAAAAGTTGAACAAACAAATCGTTCTGGATGAAGTCATCTTCACCAGGAAATGTTTGGTTTTTGGTGCCCATCGAGATGCGCAGATCTAACGATGACTAGGCGTTTGCGATATTGAATAAGCGACACTTGTCGGGGTTTTTTTTGCACTGAAGTTTGCAAAAACTTTAGGTTTTTTCAGTACTTTAACCAATCTATAAAAGCTTTACCATGGACCATGGTTCGTACAGTTCTTCCAAAGCAGTTCACCAAAGAGGGATCAGTTGGGAAAATAAGCAGAGCCGCAGCACGATGAAGTTCCTAATCGTTTTGTCCCTCGCCTCGGTCTGTCTGGTAAGAATTTAATTATTTTTAAAATTATTTTGATAATTGATTACAAATTTGTTGATTTTCACAGGGCCACTACACCGAAAAGCAGCTGGAAAAGATGGCCGCCGTTTCGGGTGTGTGCGCGGTAGAGTTGAAGGTTACGATTGACAAAGAGTTCGTCGAACGTGCCAAATCCGGCGGGGAGCTATTCCCGGACGTGCAAATGTCCAAGGTATTTTGAAGAACTTGAGCATTTTTCATCGAAAATTCTTGCAAAAACTTTGCTTTTTTTTCAGAACTTCATAGCATGCTTCCTCACCAAAAACGACATTCTCACCCCGGAAGGTGACTTTGTGCGCGCGAAGTTTGTGGAGTTCTTCGCCGATGGACACAACGAGGCTACCGTGGAGGATATTTACAACAAGTGTTCCACCGTGGAGGGTGCCACCCGGGAGGACAAGGCCTACGCGTTCCACAATTGCTACTTTGAGCTGAAACACTAAGAACCATTGGATGAAGATGAAAAATGGGTTTGAAATTATTTAGGTTTACATAAACAACAAAATATTGCAAATAAAAAAACTTGCAGCAATTTTAAAAGTATACAATTTTCTACGCGAAAGACATTTTCAGACTTTTAAGTGAAACAATCAATGCTTTTTTGAACAGAATAAGGTACCTTATCACTGCAGTCGACACAACTTTCCATGAAATTTCAGTTGCAATTCCAAATTTGACGCAGAAGGATCACAATATGGCAGTGAAAGTTTTTTATTTCATGATTGTGGTGGTTGTTTTGTCTGAAGTCATTGTAAGATTATTTTTTAAATACAAAAATATAAATAATCAACATCATTTTTCCTTAAAATTCAGGCTGACTACAGCAAAGTTCAAATAAAGCAGCTCTTCTCAAAGGTCAGATCATGCGTTTCTCCCGATTCCGATGTGATTGAGCGAGTCATGTACAATCGGAATGTGGTCAAAGACGAGGAAACCCTGGTAAAGTTAAACTGTTGTCTTTTCCATACTTTAAATTAAATTCTTTAAATTTTTCAGCGTTACTTTGAGTGTGCCGGCGAAAAGATGGGATGGCTCAACGCCGAGCGTCAGTTTCAGCCGCAGTTGTTTAGGGATTTCTTCGTGCAAAATTTCGATCGAGCTGCGATCGGGAGCACTGTTAATGCGTGTTCGGGCAGTCTCCCGGGGGAATCGCTCGGGGAGCAGCTGTTCAACTTTCATCAGTGCTTTTTCTCAAAGTTTGAAATCAAGCGAAATTAAAAATAATCGATAATATTAAGAAGAAACCAAATGAGATTTAACAAATAAAATTGCAGCAAATAGTCATGGCAAATGGTCACGCCGTGATGTATTCTTTCTTGTTTTTAGAAATTTGCAATTAAAACTAAATTTGAGGAATTTTTATTTTGCGTGTTAGTATTTATAAAGTTTTTTTTTCCAATAAAAAAAATTATTCAAAAAAATGCGGAATTTACTAGGAGGGATTCAGTTTTCTGAAACATAGGTTAGAATGCAGTTAAAACCATTTTTTTGCAAAGATACTATTAAGGTAGATTTATTCAACGAACAAAAACTCTTTAAATCATTACAGCTGTAAGTTGTTAAAGAACGCAATAATCATGTCATATTGTGGGGGCTCCCTATGGCCAAAGAAGCCATTTTGTGGCATTGTTTTACCCATACAAGTCTCCAAACAAATTTTGGCAGCTGCACGGAGAAAAAAGAGTTCACAAAATCGTGAAAAAGCATTCATGAAAATGGGAACCTCGAACAAAGTGTTCAAATCCCATAGTACGATTTTGAAAAACGTACCATGAAATTTGAACACTTTTTTCGTGGTTCCCATTTTCATGAACGCTTGTCCACGATTTTGGGAACTCTTTTATGATAAAAAAAAGTTAAAAGTTTTATCTCCGTGTGTTCATACAAAATTGGTACGAAAATATTCGAAAATCTGTAATTTCTTAGGCAATTATCTGATCGGTTTGGTGTCTTCGGCAAAGTTGTAGGTACACGATTTTTTTACGATTTTTTAGTTAACAGCAAATTTGCAGTCGAAAAGAACTTCACAGATTTTAGATAAAATGCACCGTCATCAAGATTTAGTCACTTTAAGTTTCATTTTAACTCAAAAATCTCGCCTTCGATTTGTTTTAAATAGTGTCCATGGTTGCTTATTTTATACTTTATCGAAAAATTTAGAAGATGTCCAATAAACACTTTTTAAGAAAGATTGAAGATTTAAATACAGCGAATAAAAGAAACAATATTCCCACATTATCTAATACAAGTTTCTCAGAAAATAATGCTCTAGTTTTCAATTATTAGAAAAAAATTAAAATCAAGAATAAAATTTCAAATGGGCGAAATTTGAAATTCCAAAACAGATTTTTGAAATTTTTAAACATGATGTATCACAGAATGGTTATAATAAATAAGCAATATACAGTTATGGCAGTGTCAACATTTTGCAAAATATCGGTTAGTTTGCGCAAATTATGTTACCCTCAAATTAAAATTTACATGACGATTGTAATTTTGTTTCAAAATGTTGCAACAAGCTATAATGAGTGCTATTCGATTAAAAATGAAAAAAGCGTTCTAAAATGTAGTCTTAATAGTTGACAAACAATTGTACAGATTTTTTCAATATACATTCAAATTTTTAGCTATACATAGTTATTATGCCGCATTAGCATGAGCATGAGCATGAGAGACCACCCATGGTTGTCCTTCTCCGTTGCTGAACAGAACCGTAATATCCTTTCAGCACTACTGATCATAGGCTTCGACTATCAAGTGGTATTTCCCTTATCAACAGCATGTATGAATGCGCTGAAAAGATAAAACACCATGATTTCCAGAACAAGATCAGTTGCGAATAGGTAACAGTCATTGGCCACCAACGGCGCCCACCATGTCAGTTTGTAGATCTCGATTTTAAGGGACGGGAATGTTAGTCATTATGCCGCATGATTTTTTTCATAATAAAGACACACAAATTGTTAATGACACATTCCGCCGTGACGTTGCAACGCTTTGACTTTTCTTTTTTCAGTATTTCGGCTGTAACTAAAAAAATACATTGAAAAGGTACTTATGTTATTACAGATTCGGAAAGTACATTAAATTTCTTATAAGAAGCAATGTTGAAACATTATTTTAAGCGAATATTCTATTTTTGAGAGGGGAATATGTAGCGTGACGTTGCAACGCGTGACTTTTTCTCAAACCTGACCTAATTCATGTTTCGCAATTAACTCTGCTCTGTTAAATGGCAAATTTGGAGTTCTTCTTCCATTTTTAGTGTAAAATTGACCAACAAATCGAATGCAATCATTAGTTTTTCGAAAAAATCAAACCTCGATTTTTAAAGACCATTAACATTTCGTGACGTTGCAACGCACTGTTTTTGAAAACAGGGTTTTTCGTTGCGTTGCAACGTCACGAAATTTTAGTTTCAAAATAAATCATAGTTTTTGTTAGTTTGAGCAACTTCAGGTTATGATTTTATTATAAAACATTAATAGACAATACAAGGACATGTGAATTGATTGCCCGCCCATGTTAGACCCCCCCCCCCCCCTATACCGCTTTCACAGTAGCAGTACGATATAGCATTTTCATAGTAAAAAAATATTTGTATTATTCCATTATCACGAAGGACAGACCCCCCCCCCCACTCCCACCTTCTCTATCCATGTTATGGGGCGTCCATGCATTACATAACGCCGTAATATCAAGGGGGAGGGGGGCGGGGTTCAAGGATTTATACAAAAAAAATGTATCGGAAATGTATTACCAGGGGGTGGAGGTATGGAGCTTCAAGTTTTCAGGAGGGCAGAAATTTATAACTAAAGTGCCCATATCGTTTGTTGATGGCCCCAAAGGGGTGATCTGCAAACAACGTAACTTATTTTGTTGACTTTTGTGCTGTTTAAATTCAATTTGAGGAAATAATAAAACTGTTTACCTGCGCAACATAACATTTTTAATTGCGAACAACTAAACGTTGCATACAACTTATTTAGGTAAGGGTTCGTCCAACAACAAAGTGACAAAAGTTTGTAAAAAAACAATCGAATCACGTGATTATTATTGTTTGGTGAATTTCACCGTAAATTGGTCTACATAAGGGTGTGCGATAAAAAAATCGTTGCGTTGTATTAGAATGAACCCTCACATAAATCAGTTTATCATAAAGGGGCCATCCAGTAACCACGTGATTATTTTTTTGAAAGTTACAGAATTTTTCCCCATTGTGAACATCGGTCTATTTTGATTTACTCAACAAGTTTTATAAAATACCTACTTTTTTCGAGTTGCTACAAACCTAAGTGACGGAATTTGTGAAAGATCCATGTACAATTTTTCTGTAAATAGGCTCGGAAACATTATATAAAACATATATAATATTTATTATCCTTTGATCTCCAACAATCAACTACGCATACACCTTTTTTGCCATGTGACCAATGGGTAATTCTCCGCCAACTCACACAGCAGTTGCCCCGACCCCTCTTCGATTTGCGTGAAACTTTGTCCTAAGGGGTAACTTTTGTCCCTGATCACGAATCCGAGGTCCGTTTTTTGATATCTCGTGACGGAGGGGCGGTACGACCCCTTCCATTTTTGAACATGCGAAAAAAGAGGTGTTTTTCAATAATTTGCAGCCTGAAACGGTGATGAGATAGAAATTTGGTGTCAAAGGGACTTTTATGTAAAATTAGACGCCCGATTTGATGGCGTACTCAGAATTCCGAAAAAACGTATTTTTCATCGAAAAAAACACTAAAAAAGTTTTAACAATTCTCCCATTTTCCGTTACTCGACTGTAAAAAATTTTGGAACATGTCATTTTATGGGAAATTTAATGTACTTTTCGAATCTACATTGTCCCAGAAGGGTCATTTTTTCATTTAGAACAAAATTTTTCATTTTTAAATTTCGTGTTTTTTCTAACTTTGCAGGGTTATTTTTTAGAGTGTAACAATGTTCTACAAAGTTGTAGAGCAGACAATTACAAAATTTTTGATATATATACATAAGGGGTTTGCTTATAAACATCACAAGTTATCACGATTTTACGAAAAAAAGTTTTAAAAAAGTTGGTCGTCATCGATCATGGCCGTTCATGGTCACCCGCGACAGACACGGACGACGAAACAAAGAGAAACGCAAAAAGTAACTTTTTCAAAACTTTTTTTCGTAAAATCGCGATAACTTGTGATGTTTATAAGCAAACCCCTTATGTCTATATATCAAAATTTTTGTAATTGTCTGCTCTACAACTTTGTACAACATTGTTACACTCTAAAAAACAACCCTGCAAAGTTAGAAAAAACACGAAATTTTAAAATAAAAAAATTTGTTCTAAATGAAAAAATGACCCTTCTGGGACAATGTAGATTCGAAAAGTACATTAAATTTCCCATAAAATGACATGTTCCAAAATTTTTTACAGTCGAGTAACGGAAAATGGGAGAATTTTTAAAACTTTTTTAGTGTTTTTTTCGATGAAAAATACGTTTTTTCGGAATTCTGAGTACGCCATCAAATCGGGCGTCTAATTTTACATAAAAGTCCCTTTGACACCAAATTTCTATCTCATCACCGTTTCAGGCTGCAAATTATTGAAAAACACCTCTTTTTTCGCATGTTCAAAAATGGAAGGGGTCGTACCGCCCCTCCGTCACGAGATATCAAAAAACGGACCTCGGTTTCGTGATCAGGGACAAAAGTTACCCCTTAGGACAAAGTTTCACGCAAATCGAAGAGGGGTCGGGGCAACTTTTCCCGATTTCGTGTGAGTTGGTAGAGAATTACCCCAATATGATTTAAAATTTCGTGACGTTGCAACGCAAACTTAAACCTGTTGTAACTTTGGATCTAGACAACCAATTTAGTCGCTCTAGGTTGCATTTGAAAGCTCTTTCCAAGTACAAAGAGCATCCGAAATATCAAAATGATTGAATGTTTAGTTTTCTGTTGACATAAACAACTGTCCCTTTTTCGTGACGTTGCAACGCAATAAAATGGTTAACTTACACTAGTTTGAAAAAATACTTAACTTAAGATAAACTGTAAATCCATGACATTTCCGTTTAGTACATCTAAAAACCTACAAAATGCAATTAAAAGAATAATTTTTGGATTTTATTTCGCTGAAAACCAGGAGTTTTTAGAAAAATGTTTTAAAACGCTGATTTTATCACAAATTGTTGCATAACTTAATCAACTTGTACATAATGATATTCAAAAGTTCAATTAATGAAAACCATGATTTTTGAAGCTTCAAGTAGTCTAGAATCAAGGAAAAATATCCAAATAGCTCATACACGCTTTTCAAAATTTCATCCTAAGATGTACATTGCCGGAGAATGTGTCTAATATAAACTTCTGTTCTAGAATTAGGATTCACATAAAAGCTTAGTTAAAAATTTGTTTCTTAAAATGTTCCTTGAAAATGCCTGATAAAAAATATCATTTGAACATAAAACTGATTAAAATAGCAAAAGCCTCAAACTCAATTCGAATACTATTATCAAAAACTGACCTTACGCTGAGGTTGCTCGATAACCTTCTTGTTTGAGTCCGAATAATTTTGCAGCAAAGAAATCTTGTGTTTTGAGTACAGTACGCTAGAAATCGTAGAAAAGTCAAGTCCAACATAATGAAACTGATTGCTGCTTTCCTGATTTTGTTTGCCGTAGCGTGTTCGGTAAAATTCGATCATTATTAGCAATCAATAAATTTAAAATGTTTATTTTTATTCATATTAATTAGGCAGAATACAGCAAGCTGTGGTTACACGAGGTTTCCAGAGAGGGCAAACAATGCATGCAGAATCTTTCGATCCCTTTGGCAGATAACGTGTTTGACCGTATAATGTACAACAGAGGACCCACCCGTGACGATATGGTAATTATTTTTTAGTGAATTTCCTTAAATTAATTCAAAATTATGTTTAACTTGACATTTTCAGAAATACCTGCGCTGCGTTTACATCAAGTTCGGCATTCTCGATGCAAGCGACAAATTTGTCATTGATAGGGCGGTTGAATTTGAGATGGATCGGTACGAGGAAGAGCAGGTGCGTCCTGTGGTTACCCGGTGTGCCAAACAGGACGATCCCTCCGTGTACGAACGGTTGTGGCAGTTCTATCAGTGCTTTAGTGCCGATAAGAGCTTGGCAGGATGATTTTTAACCTTTATGTAGACACATCAGGAATCTTTTGGCAATAAGATGAAGAATAAATCGTCAAACTTTGCATTTAATTCAAACAGCATTAGATTAAAAAATTAAAAATCGTTAAAAAGTCAAAATTTAAGAGTTTAACGTCGACTTGTCTGTGCGTGGCTTGATAACCTGCCAGAGGGGTTAGTTTACATGATTGTGCAGCAAATTCAGTTTGCAACAAAGCGTTGACAAGACAACATCATGAAACTGGTCGTCACATTGCTAATCAGTTTAGCAGCTGGGGCATTTTCGGTGAAGGTTGGTTGATAACTGCATAAATCGAGAATGAATTAATCTTACTTTATTTTAAAGGCTGAATACAGTAAAAAGCGGGTAGAAGAAGTTCTGAATGTTGGTAAGCAATGCAAGCAGGAGCTCTCGATTCCCGAAGAGGACAATGTGATTGAACGTGCATTAACCCGGAACGATATGGTAATAGAAGAGAAATTTCCAGGATTTTCTCATATTAATTTTTGCTTTAATTTCTCAGAGATACATGCTCTGCTTTTATTCCAAGTTCAACATGCTCGACGCAAACGATAATATTGTCGTTGATAAGGTTGTCGACTTTATGGTGGAACAGTACGCCAAACAGGTGATTCGTCCTGTAGTCACTAGGTGTGCCAAACAGGGTGATCCCTCCGTGTACGATCGTCTGTGGAAATTCTACCAGTGCATCAGTACCGATAAGAGCTGGTAGTAAAAGAACCTAGGACTTAAATTTTAAGGAATAAGGATATCTCAAAAAAAAAAATTCTAAAATTCCTAATAAACAAAACTGTCTAACAGTAAATTCGAAACCCAATTTATTATTCCTAATAATAAAACAATTTTAACGGTACCGTTAACTAATAGCAAATTAATTAACTAGGAGTATATGTTTCCCATGTTGAGATCATTGTTTGTTTTAGAAGTTATAATATTATTTCGGAATCATCAGAACATTTCACGAAGTACCATTTTTACATTGAAATTTGCTGAGATATCGGCATTTGGGTGATAACCAAAATATTTTTTTTCCTTTCGAGCAATTCCAGCTCAAATCGGGAATTTTTCTGGTACTGTTGTACTCGACCCTCTCCGATTTCAATGAAACTTTGTAGACATGTTATCCTAGGCCTATAAAAGCAATTTTTGTGTATATGGAGCCAATTGTACTCGAAAATAACATTTGAGAAGGGCGAAAGTTATTTAAATATTTTTTGTATTTTGCACTTTAAAAATTACTGTGACTCGAAGCCGTTGTATCGTATCAAAAAGTGGTCAAAGACAAACTTGTAGGAAATTAAACGGGCTTTCTGAAAAAATATACTGAAATAATAATACACGCCACATCTATGAGAATTTTAGATTTTTAAATTTATAAGTCAAATTTTAAGGTGATGTCATTTTTCGTTCAAAATTTTTGAGGTAATAGGCGAAGATGTTACAAAAAAATGACGAAAAATGCAAGATGGTATATCTCTCCTAAAAAATACAAAAATCATTTACTAAAACTGTTTTTTTTTTTTGAAAAATGGTCTAAACATCAAAATTTTTAAAAACTGATGGTGGGAATCGATTCTCCAGACAATTTCCCAATCCTAGGGAAGATACAGCGGTTTAAAAAATTAAAATGTCGAAAATTAGGTTTTTTGGTGACTTTTGGCAATTTCTATATAACAGACTAGATTTTTCAGTCTCGAAAATATTTTTACCGGAAAGCTTGTCCAATTTCCCATCAGTTTGCCTGTCAAGCTGTTTGCAACAACAAACTTTTTTTATGTGTTTTAGGGGACATCAAATGCCTACTTTATAGAAATTTCTAGAATGTGCCAAAAATCAAGCTTCAAGTTTAAATAACATTGTGACGTTACGCAAAACCTCTCAGCTTTCCTGAAAAGACTAAGTGACGCAAGCAACCTTTTTTCACAGCTAAGCGTTTTGACATTTTCCCTATTGAGAAATGCCATAATCATTTCTAGAGTTTTTTTTTAATAGGTCCTATAAACATATGAAAGACAATAGTTTATAGGTCCTTTTCAAAAAAACTCTGGATTTAAAGAATTGTATGATTGGTCATGAATGTAAGGAAGCATGAATGAGTACTACTTTTAAATTAAATATTCTCGTCGCGTAAATAATGCATATTCGGACGTTAAACTCAAACGCGTTGACTTTCTAATTAGGGGGAGAGGGGTTAATATGCACCCCCTAAGGGAAAACTGTGATTTCTCAACCATTACAGCATTACTGTGGCAGAATTTTGTTCGATGTTCTAAAACAACTATTATTCTTCGTCATCCATGTGAAAAAAGTCTTAAAAAACCTCGAAATTGTTCGAAAATATCAAATTTCTAAAAACATTTTTGTTTCATTTCAAACAACCATGCGGGACAATATGAACCGCAACAATGGGGCAAAATGCACTACAACAACGGGGCAAAATGCACCACAACATGGGGCAAAATGCACCGGGTAAAAGCAGTTTTCACTAGTCACCACTAGATGACACCGCTGTTTTTACAAAGGAGCTTCACAGCGGTGCATTTTGCCCCGACCAGGCTTTTAGCAGAAAATTTAATTAAAAATACATTTTTTAATGTTTTTGGACTCATCTATCTACAGAATAGTGAAGATTATGGCAAAAACTATATACCTCAATACTTACCATAACAATAAATGCTTTTATATTGTCCAAAAATCATAATGAAAGTTCAACGAAAATTAGATGAAAACACAACATTTTAAAGTTTTGCAAATAACTTAAGCTGTTTTTAAACTACGATGCTCAAATTTTTCCAGCATGGTTTAGCAATGTTAAGCTTCCAATTTCTATGAGTTTTTCCCCAGAAAATTCTTCCAAATACCGAGAAAAGCAGGGGGTGCATTTTGCCCCGGGGGTGCATATTACCCCCTCTCCCCCTACTCATTACGATTTGATTTTGTTAATTCATAAAATTAATAATGTTTTATAATCCGGTTGATATAATATTTTATACAGTTTTGGTCGTCTCGGCAGACTTTTTTTGCGTTTTTTAAGCATTCGTGTCGACAAATTATTTACATTGAAAGCGCGTTTTTTTTTTATATATATTGAAAACAGTAAAATATTTGCAAAAGCAGCAAAACCTAATCATATCACTTGAGCTCGATAAACATGGTAACTCGTCGTTCGCTTCGTTAATCAATACCGCACTAAAAATCAATCATTTAAAACTCCTGAAATCATCCCAACTTACAAGTTACACTGTTTAATCCTTCATTCTTTAATTACAAATGATTTTGGTTTAAAAACTTTACAACAGATAAACGGGAAATGTCTCATCCGCAGCATCCGATTGCTTGCCTTGAGAATAATATATAATACCTTTCAACAAACACTATGATTTTGGGTCGCATCATCATCTTCTATGATGAATCCTGACCAAACACCCCATCCTACTAACAAGTTTTCAGGTTCCTGGCGCTCGTGGGGTGTAAGCACAGAGTAAATCAGCTGCCCTAGTAGCAACCTGCGCTAACTAACATTCCCGTCCCTTAAACTCGAGGTCTACAAACTGACATGGCGGGCGCCGTTGGTGGCCAATGACTGTTACCTATTCGCAACTGATCTAGTTTTGGCAATCATGGTGTTTTATCTTTTCAGCGCATTCATACATGCTGTTGATAAGGGAAACACCACTAGATCGTCGAAGCCTATGACCAGTAGTGCTGAAAGGATATTACGGTTCTGTTCAGCAACGGAGGGGCAACCATGGGTGATCTCTCATGCTCATGCTCATGCTCATGCTCATTTCTAGAATGTGCCAAAAATCTTTGACCGAGTTATGATTTTTTGAATCAATACTGATTTTTAGATTTTTCGGTCACAAAAAAATTTCAACTTCATTTTTGGATGTTAAATTGAATTTGCAATCAAAAAGTACTTTAATGAAATTTTGATAAAGTGCACCATTTTCAAGTTATAGCCATTTTTAAGTAACTTCTTTAAAAATAGTAGCAGTTATTCATTTTTTTTAATTGGTGCCCATGTTTGTCCACTTTTGAAAAAGACATTTTTGAAAAGCTGAGAAAATTCTCTATATTTTGCTTTTTTGAACTTTGTTGGACGCAATATGAATTTTTGACCCTTTTGGAAGGTTAGTTTTGATTTTAAAAAATTTGAAATATTTTTTCGGAGCGATCGGAAAATTTCTCGAATGTTTCACGTTTTAACATTGAAAATCGGACCATTAGTTGCTGAGATATCGACATTAGAAAATGTTGGGTTGTTTGGGTGGGACTTAAAAAGCATAAATTTTCCTGTTTTAAAACCTTTTCATGGCAATATCTCAGCAACTAAGGGTTGTATCAACAAAGTTCTGAAAAGCAAAATATAGAAAATTTTCTCAGATTTACAAAAATATGTGTATCAAAAGTGAGCAAACATGGGCACCAATTAAAAAAAAAATGATGACTGTGATTAATTTCAAAAAAGTTACCGAAAATGGCAATAACTTGAAAACGGTGCACTAAAGTACTTTTTGATTGCAAATTCGATTTTACAACAAAAAATTAAGTTGGAATTTTTTGCGACCTATATTTCGATTTAAAAAAAATCAGTACTGATTCAAAAAGTGTTTTTTAGCAAATCAAGTTTTAGTGACAAAAAGTGAAATTAAAAATCACAAAAAAATTGTAACGTGTATAACTTTTTTAAGTCTAGTCCTTATTTTCCCGGTTTGTCTTTGCATATACCTGCAACTTTGCCGAAGTTACCATATTGATCAAACAATTCGGTGCTCAAGATTCTAGAATATTCCGAGACCACTTTTGCATGAATAGAAAAACAAATACAATTTTCCTTGTTATTAATATTTGTTTAATAGCGCTTCGGCAGTTTTGGACTTTGCATTGAAAAATCATGCTGGTGTTGTAAACTAAGAAAGATTGTGTTTCCAGTCTGTTTGTCTGCGCGTTCTTTTTTTTTTTTTTGCTCTGATAACATGCGGAATCAGCCAAATTATTTGGACGCAAGCATCACCTGCATTTTGAGAGAAATTCAGTTTGCTGAAAACCTCCATCGAGACAAGTACCAAACACCATGAAACTGATCGTTGCTTTGCTTGTTACTTTTGCTGTGGCATGTTCGGTAAGCGTCTTTAAGTTGAATATTAATCAACAAAAAAAACTGACTTTCTTATTTTTAAAGGCCGAATACAGCAAGAAACAGATCCAAGAAGTGCTTAAACTTGGAAAGCAATGCATGCAGGAGCTTTCGATTCCCATGGATGACAATGTAATCGAGCGCATCATGTACAACAAGGAACCAACTCGCAAGGATATGGTAATCAATTAAATTGTAACTTTGGTTTGATTTATACTACATTAGTTTAAATTCACAGAGATACTTGTACTGCGCTCTGGGCAAGTTCGACATGCTCGACGCAAACGACAACATCATCGTCGATAAAGTGGTCGACTTCATGGTGGATCGATACGACGAGCAGTTGGTGCGGCCTGTGCTTGCCAAGTGCGCCAAGCAGGACGACCCCTTCGTGTACGAGCGACTGTGGAAGTTCTACCAGTGTTTCTTCACCGAGAAGAGCTTTGAACTGTAAAGGTGCAATTTTGAACCAAGTTCGACTGATTAGGGCTGATTTTCGAAAATAAATGGAGATGTGGTGCAATCTATTATTCTTAAAAATCTTTAAAAATCACAACCCACAATATGCTAACAATTAATATCAAAGAGAAACTAAACAAAATATCTAACAAATCAATATCAACTCTTAACTATTTGGTTGCTATTACTCTATCGATTTCCCTTCCCTTTTTGTTACCAACATTGTAAACTTCATTCTCTTAAAAATAAATTAAGGACAGTGTATAAAATTTTGAAATTTTATTACATATGTTATGGTAATTTTGCTCAGCGATTCAAAATTATAGACCAAATTTCGATTGAAGCTTCAGTAAATACCAGTTACATTTTTCATTTATATATAATTCACAGCATTTGTAGAGAAATGAGCCGCATTTCGATCATTTCACATCCCTGATTTTTTTATTAGGATAAGGAACAGAAATACTTCAAAAAATATCATTTAATAAATAAGATTAGCAATTGAAGAAATAAAAATTTTAAACTTTGATACAAAACCGTTAAGCCACTTTTTTAATCATTAAAAGCAAATTCCATTTGCACCCAGTTGCACAAACACCTTGAAAATGGTATTACTTTTTTCTGTAACTCGCCCTGATAGTACAATCTTCCAAAATTTTAAGGTCAAATTTTAAAATGATACGTGCATCGTCAAGGATGAAAAGCAAGTCATTCCAAGTTATCAGCTGTGCTTTCAAAAATGAAATTTTCAAATTTGGCCATTCCAGTGCACGTTCTCCCTCGGAAGAGTCAAGAATTCAACCATGAAGCTTGCGTTTGTAATTGTGCTTATTATTGCTGGCTCTTGCATGGTAAGTTTTTTAAATTCAATTTTACTAGCTAAACTAATTTTAATAACATTTTCAGGCAGAGTTCAGCAAAAAGGAACTGAAGCTCATTCTGGACTCGGCAAAGTATTGCATGGGTCAACTGTCGATTCCTCTTGAAAGTGACATTGCCGAACGGGTTATGTACAATCGCAACGTTGTAAACGATGAAATTACTAAGGTGAAGCAACAGATTTGGTGAAGTTTGAAGATTTTTTTTGAAAATTTTGAATCTAATTTCAGAAATACATCACTTGCGTGATGAAGAAGATGGCGCTAATTGATGGTGAGGGAAACGTCAGCAAGCAAGCTATTATCGACACCTTCAAGGATAATTACGACGAAGAGCTGCTGAAACCACTGATGGAGCAGTGTGCAACCCCACAAGGAGCCACTCTGGACGATCGGATGTTTGAGTTCTACACATGCTGTTTTGCGAAGAAAACGTTTAATATTTAATATTTAAAAAGAATATTCATGTTTTTTCTTAAATTTGCTGAAAATCAATAAAGTAAATCGATCTTATCAAACCTGAACTAGTTTCGCTTTGCACGCCATCACAATTGACCCAAATACATTCAGAATCACGCGGCATTGATTAAATTCCCAACAAAGGAAGCGTTGCTATTCCGTGCTATTTATGAGCGCATTTCAACGTAATCTTCACAGTTCAAAATAACCATCTCCTTAGACAACACAGATCACAAGAGGAGCGCTTGTTCGAAATGTCAATTGAACAAATTATCGCCACTGCAATTGCAGCTGGATGTTACATCAGTGTAGTAGGTAGGGTTAAAGTATAGAATTGTTTTGGGAAATTTAATTTAATATTAACTTAAAATCTTGCAGGATAATCAAGCTTTGCCGGTAGTGTGCTTCCAAATTTTAAATAATTGACATAATTTAATAAACAGTATAAATAAAAGACAGCGAAAATAATTGCGTTTTGTTACAATGAAGAAATATTAAAAAATATATATTTTTCATATAACCTTTTGAAAGCACGTCAAAAAAGAATAACCCAATTTTATTTTATCAAAACTTAAAAACTTAAATGAAGTAAGGAAAACTTAAAAAAGGTAAATATTTATGTTTTGATTTGATTTAACTATCCGAACATTGTCAACAAAGAATAAAAATACCTTAACATTTCAAATCTACAAACAGGCACAGCCTTATAGGTGGATCGATCTTTGAAAATTACTTTTTTATTACAAATTTGTAGAAAAATTTCTCATCTTTAAAACGCCGTTTAGGGTTTGTAAATCCTTTTTGATTGTCGAAAGATATGTCACTTTAAAGCCATCCGTCTTTTATGCGATCTTTGTTTAGCCTTGAACCTCTGGGACCATGTTTGCCACTAAAAAATCATCCAAAATATGGTTGTCTTCAAAGTGGTATTTCTTTTGACAATCAAAACGGATTTATAAACCCTAAACAGCATTGTAAAGGTGACAATCTACAAATTTGCAATAAAAAATATTTTTTGAAGATCGGTCCACTTTAATCTGTACCAAAAATTTAAAATATAGAATATTTTCAAATATATAGATTCTGATTCAGGCCGGTGAAACACAACTTTCTACGTATAAATCTCGGATGGGGTATGTCATTTTATAACATTTTGTTACAGCCACGGCAATATTATTTTAGAAAGTGATACGATATTTTGAAGTTAATTTTGTTTTTTCATTTCATAGCAAAATGTTATCTTAATTTACAGCAAAATGATATTAGCAATTGTGCTATCAACAGCTATAAAAATGTCAAAATATTAAAAAAAAAATTGAGGTCGTACCTTTCGATTCATAGAAAACATGAAGATTGATTCAAATAATGAAAGAAGATTTGAAATTTCTGCGTGGAAAGGATTTTTATGAAAAATTGGACACCAAAACAGTTTTAAAACCACTGCCGTTTCTGGTTACTCAACTGTCTAAAAAGGCGACAAATGTCGTTTTATGGGAAAATTTACGTAATTTTCGAATTCAAAATTGGCACAAAAAATCAGGGGGCAAAAAAAACACCTTTGTTCAAAAAAAACTTTAAAATTTCAGTGGAATCAACTGAGCACTATTTAAAATACTTTTCCCTGCATTGATAATCACTTTGAGCATGATTGAAACATTTAAAAAATAATTTTGAGTTTGGTGAAAAATTGTTTTCCGAAAAAAGTATTTTTTCGTCAAATCTTAGTTTTTTTTAATTAAATGATTGTAAAACAACTGTACTGCCCATGATCGCATAAATGTCCCATATGCATTTTCATCGTTTTTGAGTTAATGATGTTTGGTTTGGTTAAAAATCGTGTGCTCTTTCAGAAAAGCCTAAGTTTGGCAGGTTAAGCGCTCGCTCCTAACCCCATCCAATTTGCTGATTTTCACTATTTAAACAGCTAATTTTGCAAAACTTTTGATAGAAACTTGCTTGCTCACTTTTTATTGAGCTATTTATCGCTCGATTTCAGTTGAAAACGCTTTAAATTACCTTTAAATGAATGTCAAAGTTCTGACCTGCCAACATTAGAGGCACGCTGGAATAAGATGCTGTTCCCCTCCTACTTTGTTCTAGAAATCATGAGGAAATCCAAATCTACTGAAATTGATTCCTAGTCGTTTGTTTTCAAGTGTGTTGTTAATTGTGAGAATTTGCTTGATTCAGTTTTTAATAAACTATGTTTGTTCAATGTGATACCTGTTTTTTTTCTTTTCAGTTGCACGGTAAGTAAGATTGTGTTGTTGTTCCCAAAAAATGCAATCTCGTGAAAAGTGGCCAACATCCAATCACTCCCAGTAAAAAAAATCGTGTAAACATCGCATTTTGAGCAAATATCACTTCGCAGTCAGCTTTCAACTAAAACAATCACCACCGCACTGGAACGTTATATCTGTTGGTTTAGTTTAAGAATACGAAAAAATATTGCTTTAAAAAGTTACAAAGCTGTTTGAACATATTTTTACATGATTTCAAATTGGCTGACTATAGCAGGCAGGCGATTAAGGCGGTCATGAAAGCCGGCAAGCAGTGCATGAAGGAACTTTCCATCCCGAACGACGATGACGTCATTGAACGAGTCTGTACAATCGAGGTGCCAAACAGACCGATATGGAGTTTGCGATTTGTACCATGAAAAAGCTCGACCTGATGGACTCCGAGGAAAACATCCTGCCGGAGTCAATCGTGCAGTTCTTGGCGGATAAGTATGACACCAGTAACGTTCGTCGTCTCGTAACCAAATGCGTCAAGCCAAAGGGTGATGTTCTCGAACGGACCTGGAAGTGCTTTTAGATCAGCTGGATTTTGAAATTTCATTATTATTAATTACTCATGCTGAATCGCCGAATTAATTGGAAATTTAAATGAATTATTCTTTATTTGTGCCTACCTTTTCATCTGTTGTATTTCTGTAATTTGCAATGATATCTTCATCGTATGCCAACAAAAAGATTAAAAGTTTTTCTCTCCGTGTACCAAGCACAAACAAGTTAGATCATTCTATCCAGATCTTCGAAGGTAAGTCAAACAGCAGCAGAAGGAACTTCATTCAGTGCCGTTCCAGCGTTCAACTTAGAAGCATGAAGTGGCTCGAAGTGGGTTTCTTCGCGCTCTGTCTCAGCAGCTGTGCGGCTGAGTTCACCAAAGACCAGTTTCGTCAAATAATGGACATTACCAGGGTGTGCTACACAAAGTTGGACATCTCCAAAGAGTCGGATTTGGTTGATAAGATTTTTTATCATAAAAATTTAACGTACAACGATCAGGAAGCAGTAAGTTTTTGACTTAACAAAAGTATTGTAATCAAATATTCAATAATATAATTGTTTTTCTAGAAATACATCCTCTGTTATCACCGGGAAGCAGGCTGGTTGGATCCCCAAAACATTTATCACTCCGAAAAGGTTGTGAATTTCTTCGCGCAAAACGAGCAACTTGATCGAAAACAACTGGAAGAACTGATTGATCTTTGTCTCGAAAGGGACAGTGTATTGGATAAAATGCTGGATAGAGCCGTTAAGTTTTATAGGTGTTTTTGGGACAAAAAGAAGTTCTCCCTCTAAGAGTGTTGTTATGAAAATAAAATGCCTATTTAATTTATCACTCTGCCATTGCTAATCTTTTTATAGAAAATTTGAGCTGCCCTTATCACAAGTTAGCTGAATATAAAACTGCTTTCAACTCAGAATTTGTCTTGAAAACACAGCAACATATTGTTCGGATACAAATTTGGGCATTAAACAATTCTAAACATCGATTATTTCATTAAAAAGCAGTATATTATTTGATAGGTTATTTTTAAAATTATTTTTCAACCCTCTACCATTTTAGTTCAAAAAAATCGAATCATTCAAATTTTAGTTTTTACTATACTGCCGTTCTACGCTTAATTGTTCCATGTCATTTTTGGTCGATTCTGACTTTTTGTCATTTTTAAGTTTAGGTAGCTTGACACATAGAATCTAGTTACTTTGTTCGCCAACTCATCAAAAACAACACCAAGTCTGTTTGTCCCATCGTTACAATTCTAAGCATAATTGTCCCACCAAGTAATTTCTTTCGTGAAATTATCAGTTTTACGAAGTATTGTGTCTTGTGTACCTGCATAAAAGCAAGAGAATAAAACATTAGAGGGATGATAAGGGACTTAAAGGGTTAAGTCTAAAAAATTCAATCGCATTTTTCTCAGTTGCACTTTTTTTAACATGGGACAATCATACAGTATGAGCAGAGAAATTCCCAATTGAAACGCAACATTCTCCAAATTTTATAGGATTTAATTTCTTTTCACATGACGGACACCGCAAAAAAAACTAAAAATGGAAAAATCTGTTTCTGGGAAAATTTGCGATATAATTTACTTAAGAATAATTCTCAAATTACCTGAGTCACGAAAATCTATTGAAAACAAGATTACGATGGGCGCATCTTGAAAAAAAAAAAACTTTTGAAGACTCTTCCAATAAATGAAGATAATTGGACCTAACTGATAAGAATATCAAATATTTTTTTCTGCAATCTTCCCGAAAAATAAAAAAATCTCTTTTTTTTACTAAGAAGCAAAAATTGGAATAAATTGATTATTCAGCAAACTTAGTTTATTCCTTAACAAATCTGTTTAACTACAAACCAATATGATACTTACCAAATTTTGCATGATTGTGAAAGTTATCTGAAAGAAATGAAATAAGATAAATATGAGTCTGAGGATTGCAATTTCGAAAATAGCTGATATAATAAGCAAGTGTAACAAAAAGACATCTGCACGGAGAAAAAAGAGTTCCCAAAATCGTGAACAAGCATTCCATGGAAATGGGAACCACGAACAAAGTGTTCAATTCCCATGGTAAGATTTCCAAAAACGTACCATGGGATTTGAACACTCACCATGTTCGTGGTTTCCCATTTTCATTTTCATTCCCATTTTCATGAACGCTTGTTCACGATTTTGGGTACTCTTTTTTCTCCGTGTGATCTTAATTCTTAATTTGAGTTGCAATCTATGGCATAAATTTTTATTCGCAAAAAAAAGAACATTTTAACATTTAAATTTAACATAAATTTAAAATGCGTAGTTCTAAGACATAAAGTATCATGCGTTCTATAGAATAACGAATATTACTAAACCTCATCAGGAGATTTGTTTATGTTTTTATCTAGAGTTTTTTTTTAAAGGTTCTAGAGTTTTTTAAAGGTTCTATAAGCTGTTGTGTTTCAAATGTTTATAGGAACTATTCAAAAAAACACTAGCTTATCAAAAATCACCTATTTAAACCCTACTTGTATTCTGAACTCATAATTTTTGGGGTATGTCTCTCGTTATAAATCATAACTGGACTGGATTAAATATAAGACGAGCACACTTGATTTAATAAATAGACAAAGGTTTGGTCAGAAACTTTTTTGGGCACCCTAATTGCCAACTATTACTCGATTAATATTTACAATAATTATTTTTATAATAAAAAATCTCATTGTCTTATCTTTCAAGGCTGATTCTCAGGATTTGTTACTAACCAGGAAATTACAGATATGAACTCAAGTAAACCATTAAGCGTTTATGATAGTAGAGTGTAACAAAAATGACTTTTTGGCGGACATTCAAGGGTTTGTTCCGGTGGGCATACTAAGCCCAAATCCAAAATATGAGCTTGATTGGACGTAACAGGAGGTGGCGCTTTGCATTTTAATTTTTTAAATGGGATTTAACCAAATTTCAATGTTATATATACGCCCACCGAAACAAACCCTTGAATGCCCCTTAAAATTTTTTTTTGTTACATCCTAATATGCTAGTCTACACTCTAACTCTGTTTAGCCAATGAAGCAAAGTATTGTTCCTAAAAGTCATTTAAAGGTCAAACTGATAGTAAACTGCATTTAAAGCTGAGTATTGTGCGGGAGTTCGTCAGTACCGCAAAGGAGTGCACGTTGATCAGATCGATCACGATGAAACTACTAGTGGCTTTAACGATTCTGTGCCTGGGCTGCAGCTGCTTGGTAATCCTGGAAGAGCTTTCCTGCGATTGTTCTCAATTATTAATCTATTCCCATTCCAGGCCCAACTCAATCCAGAGCAGGCCAAAATCCTGGCCAACCTCGCAAAGTCCTGCTATCCGGAACTCGGGCTGCCAGAGGATTCCGATTTGCTGCTACGTACGGTCAAGAATGAAATTACTTACACTGAAGACGACGTGGTAAGTGGGCGTCTGTTTTTTTCTTTAGTAGAAGTGTAGCTCAATTATCCCCATTAAAAATTGTAGAAATTTTTACTGTGTGTTGCTCGCAAATATGACCTGATTGACGCGGAGGAAAAGTTCAAAACGCAAAGGATGAAGGATTTTTTGCTGAAAAGCAACGTCTTCGCCCGACAGGACATCATCGACGTGATCGATCAGTGCTTCGAACAACGCGAGGAGTCCACGCTGGAGGAAAGAATGAAGGAATCTGTCAAGTGCTTCCAGGCTAACAAAAAATTTAGCATCGTGTAAGTCGGTTTTAAAAGTTAAAGTTCATTTGCAGTCCGATTTACGCAGGTTTTTGTGGTGGAAATGATCGTAAACCGCAAAAAGTTGCGTCAGTACTTTGTAGATGGACCTTCACTCTCATTTACATGATTTATTATCTCTCTTAAAGTGTTTTTTTTCGGAAATTTACACAAAAATCGTGAATACACTTGTCATATTTAGGCAATAAGAAATAAAAATATAATAAAAGGCTCAAGATGAATAAAAATGATTTCTAAAAAGGCAATAAAGAGAAACTCCTTTCGATTAAAGATAAACTCAATCCTTAAGAATAAACTTTGATTCCTCACTCAAACTCAGTGCAGTTATCTACAATCAACTCAGAAATCTTTCATATCAACATCATAAACGAACAGCTTCCTGGAACGCTATCCAGATTTTTAAGCGAAGATGGCGTTACAAATGGTGCACGTCCGAAATGTCAAAATCACGCAGTGCTGCCAACATTACAGTCATCCAACATATTCGGAACACCCACAAACTCGGAACACTTTTGTGGTAATTTGTCAATAGGATGCAAAATGCAACTTTCCTGTCGTCCCTGCTATTTTTAGGACCTTAATTTGGACATTCTCTTGCTTTTTCACTAGTAAAAATAATACTTTTTGAACAAAAAAAAAACTCATTTCAAGACTATTTTAACCAGAGCAGCAAAACACTGCCTCCAAATTACCTGTTCCATAATTGTGGGATGTTATTGTGCCTCCCACAATTGTGGAACACCTGAATATAATTGTTATTTTCACAAAAAAAAAGTTATCAGACCTTGTTTAAAACATCACTAAGCTTGAGTTTTATTGGTTTCAGAGTGTGAAGTCATTTTTTGTAAAAAATATGTACTCCTGGAGAAAAAAAAGTTTGTTTACATCGTAAGAAAAAAGTGTTTCAAATTTGTGGATTTCGTGGATTTTCTTTGAAAACTTGATATAAAACGTAAAAATTTGCAGCCGGTCTATACATCAATCAACACAGCCGCTTCGAAAAGATGAAATCTGTTCCAGCAAATGACTTTATAAAATTCACCAAAGTGATTTTGAAATCATCACATTTGTTAAATAATCTGCGTTGTTTAGCAAAAAAATGTGAAAATCACTCAAAAAAAATAATAAATGGAAAAAAGTAAAACATGCCAAATACTATCATCAAAATTCAAAATTATGTGATTAAAATTTAAAATTAAAAAAAAACATTAAAAAAACACACAAAAAAGGAAACGAAGTATTTCGTCAAAAAATCGTCGCACAAAAAAATGATAAGTTATGTTAAAGGTGATTGTAAAAAATAATCGATAAATTTGTATTAAAAAAATGAGTGGTTCCCTACAATTTCGCAAATTGACTGTTCTTTGATTATTTTTTTATTTGGACGAAATTTCGTCCATTCATTCCCTTCGTCAAAAGAAGTCATTTTGCATCATTTGTTTTTCAATAAAAGCCTTCATAAATTTTTTAGAGGCTGCTCAGAATTTCGACAGTTGAAAATTACTGGATAATCAGGCGACACTTTGAGATTTTATTTATTGTAATGAATTCATTGTGGGGCTGTGTATCCTATTAACTAATTGCCCGATTTTCAAAGCTTCAGAGAAAAAAATATAAGAAATTATTTTAACAATTCATAAATTTCCAAGGTGCTTTTCTTTCAAAAAATATTTTTATACTCAAGAAACCTTTAAAAATCGAATATTTATACCTAAAAGTAGCTATAAAAAAGGTAATGTACTATAATATTTTTTTCAAAAAAATAGTATCCATATACAAAAAAGATTTTAAAATAAGTGATAAAAAGTTCACTAAAAATCGAAAGTTACACCTTTCCCGTAGACACCAAATCGATCAGAAAATTCTTTTTATATCGTCTTGTATGACCATGATTTCTTTGGACAAAGTTTGCGGTCCAAATCAAAAAATGAATTTTAAAATTGTGAATTTTTTTTAATGCTATTGAATTTTTACACTACACGACTAACACCCAAAATTTTAATTGTCTTCCAACTTGCTTAATGCTTTTTGGATTATTTGTATATCGGACTACGACAGCCAGTTGCAGAAACATTTTCACCAATGCTCCGTGCTCTCTAGCATTGTAAGCATGATTCAGCACTTTTCGCTTGGGATAGAAACAGAAACAAAGCGGTCGTCGGTGGGGTAGAAATGTTATGTATCGGTGATTTTTTTTCTGTGATAATTTTTATGAACATTTATTTATGGTATTTAATTATTTGTATTTTTTGAAAAATATATAAAAATATCAAAAATATTAATTATTAGGTTTCAATCTATTTATTGTGAAACTATTCATATTTTTGATTATTAATGTTCTAAATTCAAAAAACCTTACTATCCATAATGAATAAAACAATTGCCAATTCACCCCAGTGCAGCGCGCCTCCAAATCTCACTGCTCTACCTGTTCCCCAAAATGATGGATAGTTGTCGAACCAAACCAGTTGGCTTCTTTTTGGATGAACTCGCTTCTTCCGAAATTCAGTCACACGCGATGATTTTTAATATAAAAGCCCAATCACTTCTGGACAGCTCCGTCAAAGTCGGTTAAAACTTCCGTCTAGATAGTTGTACTGCTTAACTCTTAAATTATTTTTCAGGATGAAGGTTGCAACCGGAGTGATTATGGTTCTTGTCCTATGCGGACTTTGCATGGTGCGTGAACATTTGTGAAATGTTTATCAGTTTATAAAGTTAAGTTTGATTTAAATTCCAGGCTGAGTATAGCGATAAGCAACAGGCAGCTCTTAACGATGTGGCCACCAAGTGTAAGAAGAAGCTTGATATTTCGGAGGACTCTGATATTCCCAAAGCTGTCCAGTATGGCGACTTTGCCGAAAATGGTGATCTCAAGAAGGTACTTGTTCAATGAATACCGAATTTAATTAAGTTTAAAAAAAACTAACTTTCTCGCACATTCCTCCCTAGAAATACGTCTGCTGCACGATGCGAATGATGAACTTCATCGACGAGCAGGGCACGATCCAGAAGGAAGTGCTGGTGGACTTCCTGACCGACAAGTTCGACCGTAAGCTGTCCACCGAAGTGGTCGAAAAGTGCGCCACCGTCGAGGGCGAATCCGTCGGGGAAAAGGCCAACGCGTTCTTCAAGTGCTTCTTCCTGTCCAAATCCTTCGACATCTAAAGTAGCGTAGAGTTGCCGCGGATAATAAAGTGCAAACGCAGCTCGAAATTAACTAAAGTCCATTTATTCAATCCGATGCCATCGGCGTAGAGTGTAGACCGGGGATCATTGATCTCCGGGTGGGTGCGTGAACTTGAGATGATAATCGAGAATTTCTGCATTTCTAGCCAAACCAGTTTGCGGCCAGCATAGAAGTTGGGCCTTCTTTTTTTTGCGTAGCCCTTGTATAAAAAGGGATGCGCCTAGGACGTTCTGCTACAGTTACAGCTGAGAGTTGTGCAGTTACAGTAAAAGAAGTGAAATTTTAGTGCGAAAAAATGCAGTCCTTCTTGTCGTTTGTGACCGTTGCGGTGGCGCTGGTGGTCGTTTGCAAGGTAAATTTGTGGTCTTGAATGTTTAGTAAGTTCATCGAAAGTCTTTGGAAATTAGCAACATTTACATTAGTTTGGATTGTTTAAAATTTCACTTCGAAAATACAGTTAAGTCTTGGGGCTCCTCGTGATAGTATTGTTGATTTGTAACAGTTTTAGAATTTCAAAATAACGACGAATTAGCATTTTTAACTGGCCAATTTCTACGACTATAAAGATCTTATCCAGGTAAACTCAAAAATATAATTATTATTGCCCTCCCCACAAAATCAATTTCATAAGCTTTCTGTTTGTTTGATTACGCCTGAATGCTTGCAAAAAGCTCAACAATAAAAGCTTCTAAAAGATAGTTCCCAAGAAATCCGCTAGATGTCAAAAGTCAAAGTGTTGATTTTTGACATTCGAGCCGGAACTGTGGAGGTAATCTGCAAATGTACCTTTTTTAATCACGGAAATTATTTATTTGCTGAACTATTTGACAACTAAATCAAGCTTCACAATTTGCAATACCAAGCCATGGACCTGTACCAAAACTGGACCGAATGGAACAAATCCAGACAAATTTGTTTAGCGAAAGCCGAGATAATCAAGTATATAGGTTTGCTCAGACTTGTGTTCTGAGTCGATATGAATACGTGAAATTGAGGAATATTTAAAAAGTTCATTTTACGAGTGGTTTTATAGCCTAAAGCAAAACGGTAAGCTAACCCCGTTTACCCGCACAATCCAGGCCGATTACAACGACTTCCAGAAGGAAACCATCACCATGAACGCGGACATCTGCAAGAAGGAGCTGGACATTCCAGCCGAGTCCAAAATCCAACAAATGGCCATGTACGGAGATTTGTCGAGGGATGACAAAAAGTCCAAGGTTTGGCCGAAACATACCCGAACCAATCAAATATGAATCATTCAAATACTTTGCTTTCGAAACTTCTCCAGCAATACTACTCCTGCATGATGCTGAAGATGGGCTTCATGGAGCAGGACGGTGCGATCAACGGACCGGAGATCGTCGAGTTCATGGCACCGCAGTACGACCGGGACGCGGTCACCACCGTCGTAGACGCCTGCAAGAGCCCCGAGGGCAAGCTGATCCAGGACAAGGCGTACGCCTTCACGCAGTGCTTCTTCGCCAAAAAGAGCTTCGAGATTTAAGGAAAATTTTGGAAATTTAGACTCAATAAAAGTTTGTAGCATGAATTTTGTTGTTTTCTTGAGTAGTTAGTAGTTAAATTAAACAGTTATATAAGCTTTTAAAATAACTCCAATTTACATCATTCTAGGCCGATTACAACGAATCCCAAAAAGAGACCATCAACAAGTACTCGGACATCTGCATGAAAGAGCTTGACTTTCCAGAGGATTCCAAAATTCTGCAAATGGCCATGTATGGAGATTTGTCCCTGAACGACGATAAGTCCAAGGTTTGTCACAACCTATTTGTCAAAATCTGACTCCCAGTAATTTTCCGACCGTCTAGCAATTCTACGCCTGCATGCTGATGAAGATGGGCTTCGTCGAGCAGGACGGCACGATCAACGGCCAGGAGATCGTCGAGTTCATGGCGCCCCAGTTTGACCGCGAGGCCGTGGCCAGCGCCGTCGAGACCTGCAAGAACCCGGAGGGCGAGCTGGTCAACGACAAGATCTACGCCTTCGGACAGTGCTTCTTCACCAAGAAGACGTTCGAAATCTGATGGGTGTTGGCGTTTCAAGTAGCTATGAAGTGCGAAGAAAAAACTATCCCAAAAGGCAATAAAGACTTGTGACACGGATTCGGTTGTTTAATGGTCAACTATCACACTCCATTTAATGTTAAACTCAGTATAAATAGCTCACTCAGATCGACTTTAACCAAGTAAATAACAATGATGGAGATAGCAGTAACTCTACTCTGCTGCTTAGTAGCCGTCACCAGCGTTGCCACATGTACAGATATTTTTGGCACAGACCAAACACTCAAACTAATTATTTTTACAGTTAAAATACACTTGAGTAGTTTATGTTTATGTTTTTCTTTAAAGTTATACTTGATTGAGTGTTTGGTCTGTGCCAAAAATATCTGTAGGGGAGAGTGGGGAGACTTGATCCCCGGGGACACTTGATCCCAAGCCTGTATCTCGTCAGCATGTGGGTAAAACAATTAGCTTTGTTCTAGAAAGTTGTGCGAAATTAACTAAAACTCATTGTAGAAAACAAAGAAAAAAATTAAAAAATGTTTAGATTGAGTTACACACATTTTTCTAAAACGAGCTGCAAAAAACTTCCAAGAGATCTTTTTTTCTTTTTTTGATATGCATAGAAAACACTAAAAAAATATTAAAAAAAATATTTTTTATACATGAATTGTTTGATAAACTTATCAACTCCAAAACCCTTACGCATTTGATGTTAAATTTATCGTCATACTATTTTTACAATCAATTGTTTAAAAAAGTGCGTTTAGGGAGACTTGATCCCTGCATTTTTACAGTCACTGGAATCAGCCTCAAGATTAATTAATTGGGCTGGGTTTTCATACATAGTTTCCTTTAGTATAGTTGTACATAACATACTGCAGTTTGAACCTTTTTTCAAAAGTTTTGTAAACAAAAATTTCCAGCTTTTGTAAACATGCTTAATTTTGGTATAAAAAATATTATTATAAGTTTTTAAATATTTTACATACTAAACTTGTTATATTTTGAACACAAACGTACAGGTTTTATGTGAAATTGCTGTAACTTATAGAAAATTAAAAGTTTGGATGAATAAGAAACATTTTGCTTAAGATTTCTTTAAAATATTGAAAGGGGGATCAAGTTACCCCTAACATTTTTCAAATGCCGGTTTAAAATATTTTTTAAAAACGCTTGGCATGATTCGAAGAGTTCATCTGATGAAATACCCTTATTAGCCAAACATAGATGAATGTTTAAGCTTTAAATTCATGCAAAAAGTTTATAGTTTTGTGAGAAATTGACAGAGTTATGTGCGATACAAAAAAAGGGGATCAAGTCTCCCCACTCTCCCCTACGTGTGGCAAGCCTGGCCGTCACTAAGGTTAGTACCATCTCAAGTCAGACCCTCAAACCCCTCTTAATTTCACCGAAAATTTCAGGCCAACTTCACCGTCAACCAGATGCAAAAGATCCACGCATCATTCGTGACCTGCTCCATTAACTTGGCCGTCCCCGAGGACATCGTCCACTACGAAGAGCACAGCATTTCCGGCGATCTGGCCCTCAATGATCCGCTGTTCAAGCGTGACCTACTGTGTGTGATGCGGGGAATGAGGATCGTAAACGAGACCGGAGACATTGACCTGCCACGGATGAAGGAGTTCCTGCGGGATGGACACGACGAGAAGACACTGGAGGAAATGCTAAAAATCTGCGCTAGAACTGAGGAGGGTGCGGCCCGGAGAATAAAATTTACCAGTTTTACCGGTGTTTTTGGACACAAAATAAGTTTGTGTTGTAAAACAATTTTTAATTTGATTTTTTCGATCAATGTTTGGCTAAAAAATACTTGATTTATAATTAATGTCTCAACAGGTTGAAAAAAAAGTTATTATCTCAATATCTCAAAGCATGGATCAAATAAACTGAAAAAGTAGTTGTTATTTGAGATTCATATCAAGGATTACACCAAACAATTTCCATTTCTAACAAGGCCATGTGTCTATTTTGGATCTACTAAGCAAAGATTCTATTCATTTAGGCCTGTTCTGAGGCTTAGTTTAACCAAAAATTGCCAGTATTTCAGAAAAAAAAATCTTTAGCTCCTCAACTCACATGTCATGGCAAACTCAATTTCTTTATGACTATTACCCTCTTGGTTGTTAAGGCGTTAATCTCAGCAATCTACTATACTCACTGAAGTAGCGAATAGCACTAATTGTCCGTACAAACTTTGGAGAAAAACCATTCGGCCTTTTCTAAACATTCTTGAAAAATTCAATGTGCACGTGTTTCTGGGGACCGCAAACTTCATGCTTTCCCTCGAGTTTGAGCCTGCGCAGTCATTTTTGATGGTCAGTGTAACCTTTCATTTGCGTCCAATACAGCTAAAATTGGTTGAAATGGCGCGGAGTTATGATTTTTTGAAAATGTGGTTTTTGCGAAAATCGACGAAAATGGGAATTGTTCAGACAAAACAAAGGAATTGCTGAATGGAGGCCGATAATTAGCTAGATGATATTCAAATTATATAAAAGTTAGAAAGGTTGTTAGGTTAACTTGCACAACTTGGTTTTTAATAGAAGAAACAAGTTCAAAAATTGAGAAAATTTCGGAAAAAAAAATAGTACGAAATCGTACCTCAATTTTTAGTATATAGCTATTTAATTCACAGGTTTTATCATAGAGGATTTGCAGCAAAGCTAAAAGACATATGTCGCCACCTATGAACAAGTAGCGTAAACCTATGATTTTTTGAAAAAAAAAGTTTTTTCCTTCATAATCAACATTTTTATAAAACTTATGCCAGATTCGGATGAGGAAAATTATTTACAACAATTTGATGTACAACTTTCCAATCTCGGTTTGATTTTTCCTTGAGAAAACTGTAAATTTAGAAAAAGATAGTAATTTGGACTATTTGGCAAGAAAGCCTGTCAAAAATCAATAAAAATTGTTGAAATACGTTAACATATCAGTTATCAACTATATAACTGTTTATTTCATTGATATAAACGGGGAAACTCATTTTTTCGTGTTCCAAAACATGTTTTTTTAAAGGAAAAGTTTACAAGTTTTTGCGCGCTCAAAAATTTATACCGTAAACTGGGGTGACTTTGATAGCCCGGGGTGACTTTGATAGGTTTTTAAAATGCCCATCAAATTAATATCTAAACATTTTTGAGAATTATGAGTATGCAAGCATTAAGGGACAGCTTATTGACGAACATATAAGCAAAAATGTGACTGTTATATTGGATGTATCAAAATTAGTGGCCAAATCAAATTTCTATCAATGTCACCCCGGGCTATCAAAGTCACCCCAGTTTACGGTATTCATTATTGATCCTTGCACTGTAACTTGGATTTGGCCCGCACTTTTCTCTCGCACTTATGACAACAAAATTTCCAAAAAACTGGCAACCAGCAGTTGTTTATTTACTAGGATGTAACAAAAATGACTTTTTGGCGGGCATTCAAGGGTTTGTTCCGGTGGGCATACTAAGCCCAAATCCAAAATATGAGCTTGATTGGACGTAACAGGAGCTGGCGCTCCGCCCTTCAATTTTAAATGGGATTTAACCCGTAAAAAAAGATTTTTTCAAAAATGTCACTTTTTGAGGCATTTTGGCCACTGAAGCGTTTATTTCCAACATCATTGGCGTGTAGGCCAGATCCTTGCGCATCTTTTGGTATATATAACATTGAAATTTGGAGCACCCTGGAGCTCGGTACAGACCTTCAAAGTTTGGCATTTTTTCGAAAAATCGGCCCCGGCAAAATCAAATGGCGTCTAGGGCGTCGCGAAGCGCGACGCATATCTTTTTTGCCGGGACCGATTTTTTGAAAAAATGCCAAACTTTGAAGGTCTGTACCGAGCTCTAGGGTGCTCCAAATTTCAATGTTATATATACCAAAAGATGCGCAAGGATCTGGCCTACACGCCAATGATGTTGGAAATAAACGCTTCAGTGGCCAAAATGCCTAAAAAAATGACATTTTTGAAAAAATCTTTTTTTACGGGTTAAATCCCATTTAAAATTGAAGGGCGGAGCGCCAGCTCCTGTTACGTCCAATCAAGCTCATATTTTGGATTTGGGCTTAGTATGCCCACCGGAACAAACCCTTGAATGCCCGCCAAAAAGTCATTTTTGTTACACTCTATTATTTACGTTTCCAGCCGCAGTTTCTCGTCTTTTGCAACCAGTTTTATCAAGATTGATGCAGGGAATCATGAGAAATAAGCGATTTTATTCTGAAATCCAGCAGAAAGGAACACAAGTTTTGACAAATAACCTCATTTCGGCGCCACCTAATGTTTCCAAGCCTGTGAAAATTACTTTTGCCCATAATTACCTCCACTGACGGTGTGACAAAATGATGAAGTTAGACAAGCAATTATTGAATGTCGGGTTTCAGAAAATTACAGTTTCTTTTCTCCAAGTCAGTATTAATAGTTGCTCGAAACTTGCTTAGCACGAATAAACGAACAATGATGAAGGTAGTAGCAACTCTACTCTGCTTGGTGGCAGTCACTCAGGTAAGTACCCTACCAAGTAAATTCCCCCAAACCCCCTCCCAATTCCGCCTCCCATTTCAGGCCAACTTCACCGTCAAACAGATGGAAAAGATCCACTCATCGTTTGTGAACTGCACGACCAACTTGAACATCCCCGAGGACACCGTCCACTACGAGCAGATCACCGTTACCGGAAACCTGACCGTCAAGGATTCGATGTACAAGCGTAACCTGCTGTGCCTGATGCAGGGCATGCGTATCGCCAAACCGACCGGCGACATTGACGTGCCGAACATGCGGGAGTTCCTGCGGGATGGCCACGACGAAAAGTCGCTGGGGGAAATGCTGGAAATTTGCGCCAAAACGGCGAAGGGGGCGACTCCGGAAGAGAAGGCCTACCAGTTTCATCAGTGCTTCTGGACGCAGGATAAGTTTGTGGTGTGATGGGTTAGAAATCAACATTTGTTTTATTTAAATAAATAAAATTGAAAATAAAACAATACTAGGAAGGAGGCTACATAATCTATGTTTGAAAAAAATAACACACATCACGCATTTGCTATTGCTAGGTCAGTTACTGATAATAAAATAATTATTGAATTCTATTGAGCCAGTCTCAATAGATAATAGAATGACACTGATAAAGAAGTTTCAAATAAGTTGAAAAATATTTATAAAACTGTTCTGGTAGAGAATTATAACTGTAACTGTATAACTGTAAAAAAAACTATGACTAATTTTGGCTATATTGGAGGTTTCTACTATAAATTCCGTTTAAGGATAAAAACATACTACAATTCTATAGCACAGTGAGAGCAACTGAGTTGAGTTGAGAGCAAATCTCACGATTCGTTATCAAGCTCCTCTCTCTGTAGAAGAAACCGAGTCCACTACATTTAATCAGTATGAATCTACTAGTGAATGCCTTGAGTAACCTATATTTTGTTCATGTTCGTAATAAAAAAAAACAATTCAATGAAACATTCATCAACTGCAAGACTGGTTGGGAACGCTCGGCAGGACCTCCACGGATGCCATAATTCCTTCTGTCTCGCGCGAAAAAAGCCGGTTTCCAGCTGAAAAAAAGTGAAAACACCCCAGTGGAACCAAGTCGCGAAAACGAAGCGCTCAAATTACCGACCTTAACCTTGACCGCAAAACTCACGGTCATCGGGAATGCTCGACTTGCAGTGGAATGCACAGTTATTAAAATAAAAAAAAATCAAATTAAAAAAAATAATTTCACTTTGTTTTACACTGAATGCTTTATGAAAAATAATTAATTATAAATCATTTGAACGTCTTTTCCACTGTGTACCATTTTCCGAAAACATTATAATTTATTGGTCTTACCCCTTTGCCCCTTTTTCAGAGTTGCGAGTTGCGATCGGTTCTTGGGTGCCAAAGAAGATGAGCCTTTCGCAGCGTGAGGTGGCGTGATTTTGCAAAACAAAACAAAAAACTAACCTAATCCACCTATGTGGTTGATGCCTTCCTCACTTTTTACCAAAAATGGGTAATATGAGTGGTTTGGACACACATTTCAGCTTTTTTAGTTCCAGAAAAAAACAGATATAACTTATGTGGTAATAACTCGAGACAGGGTTGCCAGATCGTCAATGTTTGGACTCATTCAAAAGGCCTTTCAATTACCTAACCAACGATGGGTCGGATGATGGATCCGGACATCGTTTACATACATTTAGGTGAGATCCGGCTTTAAAAAAGTACATAAATATCACTTAAGTGGTCATAACTCGAGACAGGGTTGCCAGATCTTCAATGTTTTGGACTCATTGGAAAGGCCTTTCAATTACCTAACCAACGATGGGTCGGATGATGGATCCGGACATCGTTTACATACATTTAGGTGAGATCCGGCTTTAAAAAAGTACTTAAATATCACTTAAGTGGTCATAACTCGAGACAGGGTTGCCAGATCTCCAATGTCTTGGACTCATTGGAAAGGCCTTTCAATTACCTAACCAACGATGGGTTGGATGATGGATCCGAACATCGTTTACATACATTAAAGTGAGATCCGGCTTCAAAAAAGTACATAAATATCACTTAAGTGGCCATAACTCGAGACAGGGTTGCCAGATCTCCAAAGTTTTGGACTCATTGGAAAGGCCTCTCAATTACCTAACCAACGATGGGTCGGATGATGGATCCGGACATCGTTTACATACATTTAGGTGAGATCCGGCTTTAAAAAAGTACATAAATATCACTTAAGTGGTCATAACTCGAGACAGGGTTGCCAGATCTTCAATGTTTTGTACTCATTGGAAAGGCCTTTCAATTACCTAACCAACGATGGGTCGGATGATGGATCCGGACATCGTTTACATGCATTTAGGTGAGATCCGGCTTTAAAAAAGTACATAAATATCACTTAAGTGGTCATAACTCGAGACAGGGTAGCCAGATCTTCAATGTTTTGGACTCATTGGAAAGGCCTTTCAATTACCTAACCAACGATGGGTTGGATGATGGACCCGGACATCGTTTACATACATTTAAGTGAGATCCGGCTTCAAAAAAGTACATAAATATCACTTAAGTGGCCATAACTCGAGACAGGGTTGCCAGATCTCCAAAGTTTTGGACTCATTGGAAAGGCCTCTCAATTACCTAACCAACGATGGGTTGGATGATGGATCCGGACATCGTTTACATACATTTAGGTGAGATCCGGCTTTAAAAAAGTACATAAATATCACTTAAGTGGTCATAACTCGAGACAGGGTTGCCAGATCTTCAATGTTTTGTACTCATTGGAAAGGCCTTTCAATTACCTAACCAACGATGGGTCGGATGATGGATCCGGACATCGTTTACATGCATTTAGGTGAGATCCGGCTTTAAAAAAGTACATAAATATCACTTAAGTGGTCATAACTCGAGACAGGGTTGCCAGATCTTCAATGTTTTGGACTCATTGGAAAGGCCTCTCAATTGCCTAACCAACGATGGGTCGGATGATGGATCCGGACATCGTTTACATGCATTTAGGTGAGATCCGGCTTTAAAAAAGTACATAAATATCACTTAAGTGGTCATAACTCGAGACAGGGTTGCCAGATCTTCAATGTTTTGGACTCATTGGAAAGGCCTCTCAATTGCCTAACCAACGATGGGTCGGATGATGGATCCGGACATAGTTTACATACATTTAGGTGAGATCCGGCTTTAAAAAAGTACATAAATATCACTTAAGTGGTCATAACTCGAGACAGGGTTGCCAGATCTTCAATGTTTTGTACTCATTGGAAAGGCCTCTCAATTGCCTAACCAACGATGGGTCGGATGATGGATCCGGACATCGTTTACGTGCATATAATTGAGATCCGGATATTTGCGAAAACACGTTTTTATACATAACTTTTGAACTACTTATCGAAACTTCAAACAATTCAATAGCGATGTATGGGACCTTAAACCAAGTCGAATGCAACTGGTTCGATCAAAATCGGTTTAGCCAGTGCTGAGAAAACTCAGTGAGAATTTTGGTCACATACATACATACACACACACATACACACACACATACACACACACATACACACACACATACACACACACAGACATTTGTTCAGTTTTCGATTCTGAGTCGATATGTATACATAAAGGTGGGTCTAGGAGCTTTTAATAAAAAGTTCATTTTCAGAGCAGGATTATAGCCTTACCTCAGTGAGGAAGGCAAAAATGTAAAAAGTAAACAAGCATGCCAGAGTGTCAAACTGCATCTGACTAAAAATCCCGTACAAATTTTGTAGCAATTACAGTTGCAGTTTTTGGCAAAAAAAACTAAAATACTAAAATACTAAAATACTAAAATACTAAAATACTAAAATACTAAAATACTAAAATACTAAAATACTAAAATACTAAAATACTAAAATACTAAAATACTAAAATACTAAAATACTAAAATACTAAAATACTAAAATACTAAAATACTAAAATACTAAAATACTAAAATACTAAAATACTAAAATACTAAAATACTAAAATACTAAAATACTAAAATACTAAAATACTAAAATACTAAAATACTAAAATACTAAAATACTAAAATACTAAAATACTAAAATACTAAAATACTAAAATACTAAAATACAAAAATACTAAAATACTAAAATACTAAAATACTAAAATACTAAAATACTAAAATACTAAAATACTAAAATACTAAAATACTAAAATACTAAAATACTAAAATACTAAAATACTAAAATACTAAAATACTAAAATACTAAACTACTAAAATACTAAAATACTAAAATACTAAAATACTAAAATACTAAAATACTAAAATACTAAAATACTAAAATACTAAAATACTAAAATACTAAAATACTAAACTACTAAAATACTAAAATACTAAAATACTAAAATACTAAAATACTAACATACTAAAATACTAAAATACTAAAATACTAAAATACTAAAATACTAAAATACTAAAATACTAAAATACTAAAATACTAAAATACTAAAATACTAAAATACTAAAATACTAAAATACTAAAATACTAAAATACTAAAATACTAAAATACTAAAATACTAAAATACTAAAATACTAAAATACTAAAATACTAAAATACTAAAATACTAAAATACTAAAATACTAAAATACTAAAATACTAAAATACTAAAATACTAAAATAAGCATAAGCATAAGCATAGGTGCCCACCCGCAGTTGCTACTCCGTTATTGACCAGGACCTCCAGAAGTTACATCCACGAGCCGTAGAAGATAAGTGGGAGCTATCTTTCCTCGCTTCGCAACTTCTCAAAGGCCCCTATCATGCTGATCAAAACCGGCGCCGGCCACGACCAATGGTAGGGTCACGGGGAAGTGGATGGGAATGTTAGTCCGATACTTGAGTGATAGAGACCGCCCAATCGACTGCATCTCCGACAAAGTATCACATGAGTTTTGAGGGGGTTAGTAGATGGGTATGAGGTCAGGATTTACGAGTGGCAGTGATGTGACCATGAGCATTTTGTTTATCGGTTGAAAATTTTAAATCTTAGGCAGCCGGCTGCGGAAAGATAGATAATTTGTAATTTGTAATTTGTTGTTTTATTGGGCACGTCAACTTGTTAGCATAACACTTTAAATCAAGTCAAGGAAGGAATTGATAATTGATTATTTAAAAAGTTTTTTTTTTATCGAACGCTTGCCAGCCGAGCAGAAGTGCTATGGGCTGGACTTATCAGTATATTTTTACAATTTAGATAACGCGAGCAAATTTCAAAAATAGTGAATAAATGACGATTCACTCTTCATAAAATCGATAGTTTGATGAGTTAATACTAAAACTACCAGTTGGAATAACGATTCGATCATTTACGACGAAAATTATCGCGAAAAAACAGGACTGCGCGTCCCCAGAAGCACTGCACTTATGAAGGCATTATTCAATTATTATGACCAATCACCAAATGCACACAAACAGCGACACAAAAGAAATGAAAATAAGCATGCAAAAACAAGACAGCGCGTCCCCGTGGTCAGCGCACTAATCTAAAATACAAAAATACTAAAATACAAAAATACAAAAATACTAAAATACTAAAATACTAAAATACTAAAATACTAAAATACTAAAATACTAAAATACTAAAATACTAAAATACTAAAATACTAAAATACTAAAATACTAAAATACTAAAATACTAAAATACTAAAATACTAAAATACTAAAATACTAAAATACTAAAATACTAAAATACTAAAATACTAAAAAACTAAAAAACTAAAATACTGCAATACTAAAATGAGCAATTCTCTACCAAATCGGCCGATTTTGATCATTTTAATTTTCTGTATTTTTTTTATTTGGCTCAAACATTGACATTGTGCATACAAATCTCCATACAATTTTGGCAGCTGCTCATAAAAAACGGTACTTCAATATTCGAAAATCCGTAACTTTTTGAGGTTTTTTTTGCTTGATTTGGGGTCTTCGTAAAAGTTGTAGGTGTTCAAAAAAAATAGTTACACAGGAAAAATTAATGTTTTTTAATCAAGGCCGTTGCAAATATTTTTTCAAGTTTATGTCCCTCGACTCTGGTCGCGGTCGAGGATGGGACAAAAAAATAAAAAAAAACAACAACAAAAAATAAAAACATGATAAAAACAAGCCATAGTCTCCACATTTGAATGAAAATGTGTTTAAAAAAGCATTCTACAGCTGCCCAGTTGTTTTTCTAATATCAGTTTTCAAAACATCCAAGTATTGAAGAGGATTTTTTTTCGCCGAAAAAAAACTTTTTGCTATGGAATTCTACAAAAAATGGAAATATTTTTGATCGATCCCAGATATGATTTTAAACGCAGGGAAATGCATTTCTAATTGTTTTAAGTTTTTAAACTTCTGTTTCCTTTAAAATTTACAAGTTTTCTGAAAAAAATATTTTTTTGTCACCTGACTTTTCGGACCAATTTTGAAAGGGGGGGGGGGGAAGGGCATAAACTTTGAAAAATATTTAAAAAGTTTCCAAAACCCGTATTTTTCGAATTTTTGAAATTTATTGTATTTTTAAAGGGACAAAACCCCGCATCTTTGAAGACATTCAGACATTTTGCCGATGAGTTATGATTTTTTGAAATGGTGATCCTTGTAAAAAGTTGAAATCTTGTAGGGGAAAGTGGGGCAAGTGTAACAAGCTAAGGAAATTGTCGTTATAACCCATTAAAAACGTTAAAAAAATCTGTCGGATTTTTTAGAATCATCTTATTCCAGGTCTTGACTGAGACTTTGATAGAAGAAGTTTTTAAAAAATTCTGTTTTTTAATGTAAAAAAATGATTTTAAAATTTTTGATTTTTCGTACGTTCTACTCAACTAGTGGGGCAAGATGAACAACCCGTAGGGGCAAGAGGAACAATGGATGAAAAAACATGCTAATTTACTAACAATTGAGGTATTATCACTTAGATACATCAGATTAGGATATATTTGAAACGTTTCTTTAATTTTTAGATAAAAAAAAAATATTTTACTAAAAATTTTACCGTTTTTACGAAAAAAAAATACTTAGATGATAAATAGTAAATTTCCATGATATTATTATATCGTATATGGATTTTTTTTTAAACAATTGTTTATCAGTTTTTAAGAACTTTTATGTATTTTTTTCACAATAAAATATATTGCTGCAGCAATTCGTATTTTTTCCATACTAAAAATCCATATGGTGCACTTGCCTCACCTAAACAAGATTTTATAAAAGCTCTCTACAAAAATAACCAAAAGTTAAATCATACTTTGTAATAGGTGCATGTCATTGGTAGGGACACTACTGATCTAGGAAAAAAGCATTTTGATAAAATGAGCCTTAAAACAAACCCTAAGCCTTATTTTGTATTTTCCAAATATAATAAGGAAACAAAGGTTTTGAAAAAAAAAAACTTCATTTAATTTTATGCCCCGTGGCGTTTACGTCGTTTTGGCGGTAATGTGGTAGTAGAATCAGCTAATTGCATTGCTAGCAACAATTCCTCATACTGGAAATAATCAAAATAGTAAAAATTACGGCCTTACGAGCGATTGCTCCTCTTGCCCCATATGGTCGTCTTGCCCCACCTTCCCCTACTTACATTTTTAATGATCTTTTTGTATGTAAAATCGAATTTGCAAACGAAAAGTATTTAACAAATTTTTTGATTAAGTGCACTGTTTTGAAAAATATAGCCATTCAAAGTTAAATTTTGTTTGGAAAATTTCGGTTTTTTTTATAGTTACCATGATTGTTCATTTCTGAATATTTTTTATGTTCAGAAAATTTGCTAGGAATTTGTCTAAGAGACATAGAAGATTTAACCTCTGGTGGCTGAGGTACAGTATGTAAAAAAAGTATTTACACCCCTTGGGCACTATGCACATTTTGTGATGAAACATGTAAAAATTTTAAAGTTTGACAGGAACATAGTACTACGTTTTGTTCAGAAACTCATGCCAAACATTTTGCTACAAAAAGCTCATGAAAAGATGATTTCTATAAAAAGTTATATAACAAATACTATTACGAAAATAAAAAAGGTGCAAAAAAAGTTTGTACACCTTTCGAAAAATTAACATAAATAATGTTATTTATTGAAAAATCACCATAAATCCAGTCTCCCAACTCCAAATAGGCATTCTTGTCTGATTAAAAAAATAATTTGGATTGAATATAAAGTTTACTAACTACTTAGTATAAAAGTTTATATAACTCTGGAAATTATATATAAAACTTATCTAAACTCAATTTTGCAAACTTTTAATTCAACTAAATGTCAATATATTACCATAGAATTGCTAAATAAACATTTTGGAGTGGGTATAACACCGTTTTGGGGGTATTAGTATTGATAGAATAGATTTTTCGTTGGAATTTCGTACCAACCCGGAATTACGTCGTAGGAAAATCCGCCGGCATCCGAACCGGTACACGATTCACAAGTCAACCTATGTGGAATCGGAAAGGGCATAAAATTTCCGATCTTTTGATCCCCAAACATCTAGGTTTTCTATAAAACCCACGTTTTTAAATACCTAGGCAAAAACGTTGTTATGGTTTCGTTTGAGCAACCTACCAAAAATGTATGGAATTTCGTAATTTTTGTTCTCGTGGGTCAAACTTACTTTTTGCCCAGGTATTTAAAAACGTAGGTTTTAAAGAAAACCTAGATGTTTGGGTATCAAAAGATCGGAAATTTTATGCCCTTTCCGATTCCACATAGGTTGACTTGTGAATCGTGTACCAGTTCGGATGCCGGCGGATTTTCCTACGACGTAATTCCGGGTTGGTACGAAATTCCAACGAAAAATCTTTTCTATCGATACTAATACCCCCAAAACGGTGTTATACCCACTCCAAAATGTTTATTTAGCAATTCTATGGTAATATATTGACATTTAGTTGAATTAAAAGTTTGCAAAATTGAGTTTAGTTAAGTTTTATATAGAATTTCTAGAGTTATATAAACTTTTATTCTAAGTAATTAGTAAACTTTATATTTAATCCAAATTATTTTTTTAATCAGTCGAGGATGCCTATTTGGAGTTGGGAGACTGGATTTATGGTGATTTGTCAACAAATAACTTTACTTATGTTAATTTTTCGAAAGGTGTACAAACTTTTTTTGCACCTTTTTTATTTTCGTAATAGTATTTGTTATATAACTTTTTATAGAAATCATCTTTTCATGAGCTTTTTGTAGCAAAATGTTTGGCATGAGTTTCTGAACAAAATGTAGTACTATGTTCCTGTCAAACTTTATTTTTTTTACATGTTTCATCACAAAATGTGCATAGTGCCCAAGGGGTGTAAATACTTTTTTTACATACTGTACATTGGCTTAAGGAAAAAGAAACAGGAAAATTGAAGTTTTTTAAGTCTCACCCAAGCAACCCTTAAATTTAAATGACTATACCTCAGCAACTGATGATCCTATTTTGTCTGTTAAAAATGAAACATTCGTAAAATTTTCTAATCTTTTCGTAATTTTCAATTCTGTAATTTTAGTTTTTTTTTCAATTTTCCATTCGTAAATATTACAAAAATTATGGGTAATTCTCTACCAACTCACACGAAATCGGGAAAAGTTGCCCCGACCCCTCTTCGATTTGCGTGAAACTTTGTCCTAAGGGGTAACTTTTGTCCCTGATCACGAATCCGAGGTCCGTTTTTTGATATCTTGTGACGGAGGGGCGGTACGACCCCTTCCATTTTTGAACATGTGAAAAAAGAGGTGTTTTTCAACAATTTGCAGCCTGAAACGGTGATGAGATTGAAATTTGGTGTCAAAGGGACTTTTTATGTAAAATTAGACGCCCGATTTGATGGCGTACTCAGAATTCCGAATAAACGTATATTTCATCGATAAAAACACTAAAAAAGTTTTAAAAATTCTCCCATTTTCCGTTACTCGACTGTAAAAAATTTTGGAACATGTCATTTTATGGGAAATTTAATGTACTTTTCGAATCTACATTGACCCAGAAGGGTCATTTTTTCATTTAGAACAAAATTTTTCATTTTAAAATTTCGTGTTTTTTCTAACTTTGCAGGGTTATTTTTTAGAGTGTAACAATGTTCTACAAAAATGTAGAGCAGACAATTACAAAAATTTTGATATATAGAAATAAGGGGTTTGCTTATAAACATCACGAGTTATCGCGATTTTACGAAAAAAAAGTTTTGAAAAAGTTACTTTTTGCGTTTCTCTTTGTTTCGTCGTCCGTGTCTGTCGCGGGTGACCATGAACGGCCATGATCGATGACGACCAACTTTTTCAAAACTTTTTTTCGTAAAATCGCGATAACTCGTGATGTTTATAAGCAAACCCCTTATGTCTATACATCAAAATTTTTGTAATTGTCTGCTCTACAACTTTGTAGAACATTGTTACACTCTAAAAAATAACCCTGCAAAGTTAGAAAAAACAGGAAATTTTAAAATGAAAAATTTTGTTCTAAATGAAAAAATGACCCTTCTGGGACAATGTAGATTCAAAAAGTACATTAAATTTCCCATAAAATGACATGTTCCAAAATTTTTTACAGTCGAGTAACGGAAAATGGGAGAATTTTTAAAACTTTGTTAGTGTTTTTTTCGATGAAAAATACGTTTATTCGGAATTCTGAGTACGCCATCAAATCGGGCGTCTAATTTTACACAAAAGTCCCTTTGACACCAAATTTCTATCTCATCACCGTTTCAGGCTGCAAATTATTGAAAAACACCTCTTTTTCAACATGTTCAAAAATGAAAGGGGTCGTACCGCCCCACACGAGATATCAAAAAACGGACCTCGGATTCGTGATCAGGGACAAAAGTTACCCCTTAGGACAAAGTTTCACGCAAATCGAAGAGGGGTCGGGGCAACTGCTGTGTGAGTTGGCGGAGAATTACCCATATGGCAAATCTAAAAAAATAAGCAGTAACTTTATTTAATTCGATGCCTCTGTGCTCTTTTATGCTAACTACATAGGAAAACCAGCAAGCTTAGTACAAAAGAGCACAGAGGCATCGCGCTACTGCTGCTTTTTATTTTCCTTTTTTTAAGTTGGTGTCCCTCTAATCGTGTCAAAGTCAAGGAGGGGAGCCACAGAAATCATTTCAAATTATTTCAGTTGTTTGAACTTCTATTGCCATCAAAATTTTATGTTTTTTTTTTAATGTATTACTCGGCCAAATATTGATTTTTTTTTAAATATTTTCAACGGTTTTAATATGTAATGTAATCATCAAAAATTTAAGCAAATTGATGGGAAGTGTCATTAAGATAATTTCCAATCAAACCTTGCAAAAGTAAGCAACCAGCGTCCATATTTAACATTTTCCCGAGCCATCATCGCGCAGAACTGCACCAAACTGCTTTCCGCTGCAGCAGCTCCGCTACGCGGCTAATTGACAATAAATAAGGCTCCGCTCGTAACTTATCTTCACACCATCATATATCACGCGCCGCCGTTGTAACAAACAGAAAACAAATTAGTTTAAAATTTCAGCTCTTGTTTTATGCGAAAAACGTAAGTTTTTGCTACTTATTTCCTCGTCTTCGTCGTTTTCCTCGTCATCGTGTTTCCCGCAGACCCCCTCTCGTTTTGGTGTCATTTCGTCGTCGCACTTGGAGTAGTTGGGAGTGCTTTCGTGTGACGAATCCCTTTCAAGCTCCTGTGCTGCTTTCGTCCTGGGTGTGTAGCGTTGAGCAAACACAAAGCCTTGGAAAGGCACCAGAATGGCACCAGAAACTACATCCCCTACCCCCAACTCTCCCCTATGAACCCATCTACTACTACGGATACGGTAAAACCCCGCTTGTTTGACAGTGATTGCCGACTCTTGTTTGATATCCCCATTTTAGAATTCAAATATGTCCAACGTCCAACCCAATACTGTACAGTGAAACACTATTTCTTTGCCAACTGCACCATTTCGCTAGCACCACCACCACCAGCGAGGGGAAAAAAGAGGTCCTGGGAAATCGTCCCGGCTGACACCGAGCTGTTGGTGCACACACCAACAAAGCTGGAGAAAAAGCAAAATGCGATACAAACTCATCATCATATTTCATAAAAGTCATTTCGTTTGCACAAAAAACAGACCCGGAGAGTTTGCTCCTCGACTTCGAGTTGTTCCCGAATTGTGCGCTTCTGGTTTCCTCAGGACTCGACGTCGACAGCTCTAAAAAAAAAGAGTATCAGCAGCAGCAGCAGCACTACTTTTCGCCCGTGAAGTAATTGAATTTTGCTGTAAATGAAGGAAACTTGGGATAAAATAATTTCAGCCACCCCGCCGCCACCACTTGGCATCTCAACCCAATTCCTCTTTGCTAGATTGTGTGTTTGGTTGATTTTTCGTTCGTTGACGGAACTAACACATCTTCCGAGATCTTTTTGCCAGTCATTTTCACTTTTCCAGAGTTGACTGGGTTTCAGTGTACAGAAACTACTCTTGGAAGAATAAGGCGTCTCCATTCCCAAAATTTAAATCGGAACATAGGGGAACATGGTGTATAGAGGCTTTCAGTTGTCCATTACAGTGACAAGAAAAAAACAAATTTGTTCATTTTTAGGGATTTGTGAAAAGATCAACTCTTCACGCATTCTCAAGCGCTATGAAAAAAATAAAAAATTGACTATTCGGCAACGTTACACGGCCATGCGATCTACAGTATGTAAAAAAAGTATTTATACCCCTTGGGCACTATTCACATTATGTGATGGAACAAGTAAACAATTTAAAGTTTGACAGAAACCTAGTACTACGTTTTGTTCAGAAACTCATGCCGAACATTTTGCTACAAAAAGCTCATGAAAAGATTATTTCTATAAAAAGTTTTATAACAAATACTATTACAAAAATCAAAAAAGGTACAAAAAAATTTGTACACCTTTCGAAAAATTAACATAAATAAAGTTATTTGTTGACAAATTACCATAAATCCAATCTCCCAACTCCAAATAAGAATCCTTGACTGATTAATACAATAATTAGGATTGAATATAAAGTTTACTAACTACTTAGTATAAAAGTTTATATAATTTGGAAATTCTATATAAAACTAATCAAAACATAATTTTGCAAACTTTTAATTCAACTAAATGTCAAAATATTACTACTATAATTGCAAAATAAACATTTTGGAGTGGGTATAACACCGTTTTGGGGGTCTTTGTATCGATAGAATAGATTTTTCGTTGGAATTTCGTACCAACCCGGAATTACGTCGTCGGAAAATCCACCGGCATCCGAACCGGTCCACGATTCACAAGTCAACCTATGTCGCATCGAAAAGGGCATAAAATTTCCGATCTTTTGATACTAAAACATCTAGGTTTTCTGTAAAACCCAAGTTTTTAAATACCTAGGTAAATACGTTGTTATGGTTTCGTTTGAGCAACCTGCCAAAAATGTATGGACTTTCTTTTTTTTTTTTTTGTTCTCGTGGATCAAACTTACTATTTGCCCAGGTATTTAAAAACGTGGGTTTTAAAGAAAACCTAGATGAGTGGATATCAAAAGATTGGAAAGATTTTATGCTCTCTCCGATGCCACAAAGGTTAATTTGTGAATCGTAGACTGGTTTGGATGCCGGCGGATTTTCCGACGACGTAATTCCGAGTTGATATGCAATTCCAACGAAAAATCTATTCTATCGATACAAAGACCCCCAAAACGGTGTTATACCCACTCCAAAATGTTGAATTTGCAATTATATTGGTAATATATTGACATTTAGTTGAATTAAATGTTTGCAAAATCAAGTTTAGATAAGTTTTATATAGAATTTCCAGAGTTATATAAACTTTTATACTAAGTAGTTATTAAACTTTATATTCAATCCAAATATTTTTTTTATCACTCAAAAATGCCTATTTGGAGTTGGGAGACTGGATTTATGGTGATCTGTCAACAAATAACTTTATTTATGTTAATTTTTCGAAAGGTGTACAAACTTTTTTTGCACCTTTTTTATTTTTGTAATAGTATTTGTTATAGAACTTTTTATGGAAATCATCTTTTCATGAGCTTTTTTTTAGCAAAATGTTCGGCATGAGTTTCTGAACGAAACGTAGTACTAGGTTTCTGTCAACATTAAATTGTTGAGATGTTTCATCACAATATGTGCAACACAATATGTGTATCATTTTGCAATTCGTTCCAAAAACTACTACCGTAAAACGGGGTGACTTTGATAGGATTGAGATTTTTCCACGAAATGAAGAGAACAAATTAAATACGTACGTAATGCTATGGAATCATACTGATAATGGTAGAGAAGTGTTCAAAGAACTTCAAGAAGTAGTTTTCATAAAATTTTGAATTAATTTATAGTGAGTTAACTATAGTTAAGAAACTGTTGATGAATATCGGGAACCGTGGTGTAGGGGTAAGCGTGGTTGCCTCTCACCCAGTTGGCTTGGGTTCGATCCCAGACGGTCCCGGTGGCATTTTTCGAGCCGAGATTTGACTGACCACGCCTTCCGTCGGACGGGGAAGTAAATGTTGGTCCCGGTCTAACCGGGTTAGGTCGTTAGCTCAGTCCAGTTTTAGGAGTCGTCTCCCTAGATCCTGCCTTGGTGGAGTCGCTTACAATAGAAAGGTCGTCAGTTCGAATCCCGAGGTGGATGGAAGCTTGTGGTGGTGTAAAAAGAGGTTTGCAATTTCCTCAACAATCAAGTTTCGAGTAGGAATCTCGCAATCGAGAACGCCAAGGCAAGCCTGTAGAGCGAATAATTTGATTTTTTTTATGAAGAGCAAAATTTTATTGTCATTATTTCACGAGTTTTTCAATAGACATGATTTCGAATCGAAATAAGGAATGCATTTACGGATTATTTGGACAATTTTCCACAAATGAGTTTGTAAAGAATGAATATTAAGAGCGAGTTTTTCACCAATGTGTAACAGGACGTATCGAGGTGCTCCGATTTGGATGAAACTTTCAGCGTTTGTTTTTCTATTCATGAGATGAACTCATGCCAAATATGAGCCCTATACGACAAAGGGAAATGGGGTAAAACGGGCTTTGAAGTTTGAAGTCGAAAAAAACACAAGTCATTTGCAAAAGCTATGAGAAAAAATCAAACCAATCCTGGATGTCTATGGCACATTTTAAAGTGCTTCAAAAGACCTTTCGAATGCATCTAAGAGAGTTGGAATTGATGAAGTTTTACGGAAATGCGAGCAATTTTAAGATTTTTATTGTTTTTTCGACTTCAAACTTCAAAGTCCGTTTTACCCCACTTCCCTTTGTCGTAGAGGGCTCATATTTGGCATGAGTTCATCTCATGTATAGACAAACAAACGCTGAAAGTTTCATTCAAATCGGAGCACCTCGATACGACCTCTAGAACAAACCGAGCAATATTTACAAATACTGCCTCTTAAGTGTTTTTGAAAAATAATTCCAAAAATATCTTCAGATCAATAGACATTTTCAAAAGAACAAATTTCATATAAAATGTGATAACTTTTGATTTGTGCTTCGAATTTAGATTAAAATGCAGTATGAGTAAATAATTTTAGAAACAAAACTAGTTTTAGCAAATTTCAGGCAAAATTGTAACTTTTGTCAAATATCAACTCTCTACGAAATCGGCTATTTAAATATTTGTTCGCGTCTTATATGGGTAATTCTCCGCCAACTCACACAGCAGTTGCCCCGACCCCTCTTTGATTTGCGTGAAACTTTGTCCTAAGGGGTAACTTTTGTCCCTGATCACGAATCCGAGGTCCGTTTTTTTGATATCTCGTGACGGAGGGGCGGTACGACCCCTTCCATTTTTGAACATGCGAAAAAAGAGGTGTTTTTCAATAATTTGCAGCCTGAAACGGTGATGAGATAGAAATTTGGTGTCAAAGGGACTTTTATGTAAAATTAGACGCCCGATTTGATGGCGTACTCAGAATTCCGAAAAAACGTATTGTTCATCGAAAAAACACTAAAAAAGTTTTAAAAATTCTCCCATTTTCCGTTACTCGACTGTAAAATGTTTTGGAACATGTCATTTTATGGGAAATTTTATGTACTTTTCGAATCTACATTGACCCAGAAGGGTCATTTTTTCATTTAGAACAAAATTTTTCATTTTAAAATTTCGTGTTTTTTCTAACTTTGCAGTGTTATTTTTTAGAGTGTAACAATGTTTTACAAAGTTGTAGAGCAGACAATTACAAAAATTTTGATATGTATACATAAGGGGTTTGCTTATAAACATCACGAGTTATCGCAATTTTACGAAAAAAAGTTTTGAAAAAGTTGGTCGTCATCGATCATGGCCGTTCATGGTCACCCGCGACAGACACGGACGACGAAACAAAGAGAAACGCAAAAAGTAACTTTTTCAAAACTTTTTTTCGTAAAATCGCGATAACTCGTGATGTTTATAAGCAAACCACTTATGTATACATATCAAAATTTTTATAATTGCCTGCTCTACAACTTTGTAGAACATTGTTACACTCTAAAAAATAACCCTGCAAAGTTAGAAAAAACACGAAATTTTAAAATGAAAAATTTTGTTCTAAATGAAAAAATGACCCTTCTGGGTCAATGTAGATTCGAAAAGTACATTAAATTTCCCATAAAATGACATGTTCCAAAATTTTTTACAGTCGAGTAACGGAAAATGGGACAATTTGTAAAACTTTTTTAGTGTTTTTTTCGATGAAAAATACGTTTTATCGGAATTCTGAGTACGCCATCAAATCGGGCGTCTAATTTTACATAAAAGTCCCTTTGACACCAAATTTCTATCTCATCACCGTTTCAGGCTGCAAATTGTTGAAAAACACCTCTTTTTTCGCATGTTCAAAAATGGAAGGGGTCGTACCGCCCCTCCGTCACGAGATATAAAAAAACAGACCTCGGATTTGTGATCAGGGACAAAAGTTACCCCTTAGGACAAAGTTTCACGCAAATCGAAGAGGGTTCGGGGCAACTTTTCCCGATTTCGTGTGAGTTGGTAGAGAATTACCCATATAAGACCCTTGCCTAATTCGACCGAGCCACGTAGCCCAGTGGTAACGCTTCCGCCTCGTAAGCGGTAGATCGGGGTTCAAATCCCGGCTCGGACCAACACAACTGGTGATCTTTTCCCTTCTGGAATCGATTGCTTAGTAAAGGGAAGGTAGTGTATCGTCACAAACTGGACCTTATCACGACACCTTAGGGAGGCGACCTATGGAATGTTAACATTAACCTTAACATGTTAACATTAAGTTGAGAATGAAACTGCCACTGAATCCGCTTTGTAAATGCCGGCCCCGATACTCTTCAAGGGTGTTCCCCTCAGGAACAGGGAAAGATTTACTTTACTTACCCTTGCCTAATAATTGGTCTAAATCCATCCTAAGGCCCAGAATGAAGGGTGGCCCATTTTGCCCCTTGCCCGTATAGTCCTTAAAAAAAATCGAGAATGCCCTGTTACTTGACAAAAACCTAGAATCCATATTGTTTTCTTGGTCAAAAAATAAACTCATGAGATGAACAACTTGGCCAAACCATAAATAAGGTTTGCAAAAATATTTTTTAAATATTTAAAAATTTTAAAGTGTTACTAGACCTTATTCCTTTACACCAAACATCCCTCCCATTAGCAAACAAAATCCCAAGCACTGATTCACACCGCACTTGTTTCCGGGGAAAAAGCATGGGGTCCAATGAAATACACAACTCAACAGTCACCAGGCGAGAGGCGTCATCAGCACCCCAACCCCCAGAAATCATCAGTCGGGAAAACCCTGCTGCAGAAGAAAAAAAAAGGGACACCCAAGTCAAGGGTGGGTTTGGTACCGGAGTTCAGCTCGAAGTCCCAACGAGCAGTGTGGCAGTACAGCAGCAACACGTCTGGCAAAACATTTCGGGAGCGACCGGGAGATGGGATGAAATTTATGTATTTTGTTATATTTTAATTTGCAAATTGAAATCGTTAATGTTGTTTCGAGGTGGTCGGAAGCGCTCTGGCTCTGGCTCTTTTCGGGGCTGATGCAGTGCTTTTTTGTCAATCAAATAAACGGACCAGAGCCGCGAAATGGATTCGCTTGGGAAAATGAAGAATTGCATTTCCATTCCGCAGGAGTTTTTTTTCTGTTCGTTAAGTGGTCGTGAATTGTGTAGTAGAATTTGCTTTCAGTGATATAAATTCATTTATCATCGGGTCTCGCTTTGTGTCAGACGACTAATTAGGTTATCAAGGGTTTAATTGAATTCAAAAGAATACAAAACGGTGCAATGCTGGGTTATGAATGAAATTCAAGTAAAAAGATGTCAATATTTGAAAATGGATTGCTTTTGACAGCTTTTTGCTACAGTAATATAGTGACAATCAGACTATAAAAACAAACTATAAAAAGTAAAAAGAAAATAACACGTATAGATGTTATTTTCTTTTATTTCAAATGAACTCGTTCATAATTAATTGTGTTGAATGATAGATAGATCAATAAATCTTTTCAATCACCTAAACCATTAACCTGACCGGGTCAACACTTGAATAACAATCAACCTACAACTTCCAATCACAATTGCTGCTAAATAATACAGCACCAAATCAACTTCTCAGTCACGACCAATCACCATTGTTGATGACCGCGGAGACCATTCTGCAAGGCAAAAACGGGTCTGTCCCAGAATTGAATTTTCCTCTCCCGAAAATGTCCATCTGCATATCGTCGACCTGTCTTTTATTACCGGCTCATGTCTCCTTCTGTGCTGTTTTACTAATGTACACCCGTTTAGGTAACCAACGACTAGTCAATCCCGGGACCTCGTCCATCCAGCGGTGTGGTCCACCACGGTTGGGCGGTAAAAATAGTCATAAAAATACATGAAGAAAATGGAATGGCCACGCGGTCGCGGTTGACTCTTCTTCTGAGGGGACATACATGAGGACACCACGTTTGCACACTTCAATAAGTAAAGCGATACACCATTTGCCACGTGCGGGCAGGGCTTCTTTTCCCCCCGGTGAAGGGGAGGGGGGGGCGAGCCGTTGATGGCAGAAGCCTGCCAACCCAAACGGGGAGTCCACGGAACCCGCCAAAGAATCACATCACCAAGGCGGTCGGCGCGAAGAACTCTCAATGTGAAAAGTTTGCAATTTTCTTTCAGCTGGCATGTATAATAAACGAAGAGGATCCGCGGTTCTGCGACATGCCAATAGTCGTACTTGTCTTCATACGGACACACACACGTAAACGTTTTACTTTGTATGGAAATTTGACAGAAAAGAGATGCCTCGGTTGGTGAATATGTTAATTCTTTGCCACCCGCAACTGAACTCGGTCGCGCAAAACGGTGGTGCCATCAGCCGAGAGATTTTTCCAATCGTTGAGCTTTGTCTCTTGTTCCAGGTATGGTTCATTACCATAGGATGTACACAGACGTCAGCAGTGTTAGAAACGTGTCGGCGAATCAGTCCCTTTTATAATGTTTTTGAACAAATAAAACATTGAAAACCGGAGTTTAGCAATAAAAATTTGTAAAATATTTTAGATTTCTGACATAATTCATTTGGTGTTAATAGGAAAACGAAAATAAAAATAACAGTATTTAACTCGTGCTTTAAAATATGTCACTGTAACATGATGCAAAAACCTGAAATGTAATCCAAAATTGCCTAAAAATTTGATTAGAAATGTCCCAAAAATTATGATGTTGAATCAAGTAAAACGTCATCCATAAATTATGTCATGTAAAATCGGCAAAAAATAATGTTGATGATTTTGTAACAAATTATATTTTTGCTACCTGATTTTTTATGAAAACTTTTAAAGGAAACAACAAAAACTTTTCAATATTTTGATTGAGCTTTAAAAGCATTTAAATTTATATTAATCATTTTCTCAAGAATGTCGTAATACCTGGCTCAGAAATTTAATAAAATTTAAAATAGATAACAAAAACAATAAAAAATACAATGAGCAAGCTCGTGACCAATGCATATTAATTGAGACATTAAATTGATGAAATTGGTGGAGAAAACTTAAAGCTGATTGAAAATAATATGCAATATGCAAAATTTTACAACATATTTTCAACGTATTTACAACATTTTGCAAGGTAATTAAAATTTCCGTTAAAATCGTTAAATTCTAAATTTGATTCCCGTGAAAAATAAAATTTTTGAGCGTGAAAAACGTGAAAATCGTGAAAATTTTTGAGCGTGAAAGCGTCAAAAATTCGGAACTCTGAGTACAGTTAAACCTCGTATAAGAGCGCCTCGCATATGAAACTTTGCATATACGAGTCATTCCACCTGATTCGGTTTTGTCGCAAGAGTTGCATATGCGAGGTACAGGGCTTATGGGATTTTGGCTATATGGGAGACATGGGCTATATTTTTATAAAAAATCAACTAAACTATACAAATTTATAGTGTTTTGGAATCGTTATGAAGTCAGCTATACAGCTACACCAAATTTACATGGTTTACGATGTTCTAGATCATCCGAAACTTCGTCAAGTTAAGGCCTATGTGTTCAACGCCGTACAAGTATGAGTTAGGCGATTTGACTGTGGTTTTTGACCACAGATCATATCCGGATAGCCTCAGGGAGGTTCAGGGACTAGTCTACCGATGTGTGGTGATGTTCTGGGTCTTCTGTAGAGTCCCGGGAGGTACGTCCGATGGGTCTACCGCCGTAACACGGTAGAGGTCGGTAGTTTTAGACCTCAGATCATATCCGGATAGCCTCAGGGTGGTTCAGGGACTAGTCTACCGATATGTGGTGATGTTCTGGGTCTTCTGTAGAGTCCCGGGAGGTACGTCCGATGGGTCTACCGCCGTAACACGGCAGAGGTCGGTAGTTTTAGACCTCAGATTATATCCGGATAGCCTCAGGGAGGTTCAGGGGCTAGTCTACCGGTATGTGGTGATGTTCTGGGTCTTCTGTAGAGTCCCGGGAGGTACGACCGATGGGTCTACCGCCGTAACACGGCAGAGGTCGGTGTTTTTTGACCTCAGTTCATATCCAGATAGCCTCAGGGAGGTTCAGGGACTAGTCTACCGATATGTGGAAATGTTCTGGGTCTTCTGTGGAGTCCCGAGAGCTACGCCTGAAGGGTCTACCGCCGTAACAAGGCAGAGGTCGATGGTTTTTGGCCTTAGATTATATCCAGATAGACTCAGGGAGGTTCAGGGACTAGTCTACCGATATGTGGTGATGTTCTGGGTCTTCTGTAGAGTCCCGGGAGCTACGTCCGATGGGTCTACCGACGTAACACGGCAGAGGTCTATGGTTTTTGACCTCAGATCATATTCGGATAGCCTCAGGGAGGTTCAGGGACTAGTTTACGGTATGTGGTGATGTTCGGGGTCTCCTGTAGAGTCCCGGGAGTTACGGCCGATGGCTCTACCACCGTAACAAGATAGAGGTCGGAGGTTTTCGACCTCAGATCATATTCAGATAGCCTCAGGGTGGTTCAGGGACTAGTCTACCGACGTGTGGTAATATTCTGGGTCTTCTGTAGAGTCCCGGGAGTAACGGTCAATGGGTCTACAGCCGTAACTAGTCTACCGATATGTGGTGATGTTCTGGGTGTTTTGTAAGATTTCGGGAGCTACGGCCGTTGGGTCTACCACCGTAACAAGATATAGGTCGGAGGTTTTTGACCTCAGACCATATCCGGATAGCCTCAGGGAGGTTCTGGGGCTAGTCTACCGATGTGATAGGTCTTTTGTAAGATCTTGGGAGTTACGGCCGATGGGTCTACCGCCGTAACAAGATACAGGTCTGTGGTTTTTGATCTCAGATCATATCCGAATAGCCTCAGGGCCGTTACTTCCGGGACTCTACAGAAGACCCAAAAGATCATAACACATCGGTAGACTAGTCCCTGAACCGTCCTGAGACTATCCGGATATGATCTAAGATCAAAATCCAGTGACCTCTGCCTTATTTCGGTGGTAGACCCATTGACCGTAATCCCGGGACTCTACAGAAGACCCAGAACATCACCACACATCGGTAGACTAGTCCCTGAACCTTCCTGAGGCTATCCGGATATGATCTGAGGTCAAAATCCACCGACCTCTGCCTTGTTACGGCGGTAGACCCATTGACCGTAGCTCCCGGGACTTTACAGAATACCCAGCACATTACCAGAAGTCGGTAGACTAGTCTCTGAACCACCCTGAGGTTATCTGGATATGATCTAAGATCAAAATCCATTGACCTCTGCCTTATTTCGGTGGTAGACCCATTGACCGTAACTCCTGGGACTCTACAGAAGACCCAGAACATCACCACACATCGGTAGACTAGTCCCTTAATCTCCCTGAGGCTATCTGGATATGATCTTAGGTCAAAATCCACCGACCTTTGCCATGCTACGGCGGTCGACCCATTGACCGTAATTCCCGGGACTCTACAGAAAACCCAGAACATCATCCCACATCGGTAGACTAGTCCCTGAACCTTCCTGAGGCTATCCGAATATGATCTGAGGTCAAAATCCACCGACCTCTGCCTTGTTACGGCGGTAGACCCATTGACCGTAGCTCCCGGGACTTTACAGAAGACCCAGCACATTACCAGAAATCGGTAGACTAGTCCCTTAACCTCCCTGAAGCTATCCGGATATGAACTGAGGTCGAAAACCTCCGACCTCTATCTTGTTGCGGTGGTAGAGCCATCGGCCGTTACTCCTGGGACTCTACAGAAGACCCAAAAAAAATGACCACACATCGGTAGACTAGTCCCTGAACCACCCTGAGGCTATCCGAATATGATCTGAGGTCAAAAACTTCTGACCTGTATCTTGTTACGGTGGTAGACCCATCGGCCGTAACTCCCGGGACTCTACAGGAGACCCAGAACATTACCACATATCGGTAGACTAGTCCCTGAACCTCCCTGAGGCTATCCGGATATGATCTGAGGTCAAAAACCACCGACCACTGCCGTGTTACGTCAGTAGACCCATCGGACGTAGCTCCCGGGACTCTACAGAAGACCCAGAACATCACCACATATCGGTAGACTAGTCCCTGAACCTCCCTGAGGCTATCTGGATATAATCTAAGGTCAAAAACCATCGACCTCTGCTTTGTTACGGCGGTAGACCCGTCGGTCGTAACTCCCGGGGCTCTATAGAAGACCCAGAACATCTCCACATATCGGTAGACTAGTCCCTGAACCTCCCTGAGGCTATCTGGATATGATCTAAGGTCAAAAACCATCGACCTCTGCCTTGTTATGGCGGTAGACCCTTCAGGCGTAGCTCCCGGGACTCCACAGAAGACCCAGAACATTTCCAAATATCGGTAGACTAATCCCTGAACCACCCTGAGGCTATCTGGATATGATCTGAGGTCAAAAACCACCGACCTCTGCCGTGTTACGGTGGTAGACCCATCGGTCGTACCTTCAGGGACTCTACAGAAGACCCAGCACATCACCACATATCGGTAGACTAGTCCCTGAACCTCCCTGAGGTTATCCGGATATGACCTGTGGTCAAAAACCACAGTCAAATCGCCTACCTCATACTTGTACGGCGTTGAACACATAGGCCTTAACTTGACGAAGTTTCGGATGACCTAGAACATCGTAAACCATGTAAATTTGGTGTAGTTGTATAGCTGACTTCATAACGATTCCAAAACACTATAAATTTGTATAGTTTAGTTGATTTTTTATAAAAATATAGCCCATGTCTCCCATATAGCCAAAATCCCATAAGCCCTGTACCTCGCATATGCGTGCTTCGCATAAGAAACCCCCATATGAGGTGCATATGCGAGGTTTAACTGTAATTTGAAGTCCCAAAATCCAAAGTTAAATTAATGCCTTTCTGTAACTGTTTTTTTAATCTTTAAACAATGTATTCAACTTTACAATCTATTTTTTAAGTCCCTCTACTCAACTGCCGTTTTACGGCGATATGATGTACAGTATGTAAAAAAAGTATTTACACCCCTTGGGCACTATGCACATTTTGTGATGAAACATGTAAAAAAATTAAAGTTTGACAGGAACCTAGTACTACGTTTTGTTCAGAAACTCATGCCAAACATTTTGCTACAAAAAGCTCATGAAAAGATGATTTCTATAAAAAGTTATATAACAAATACTATTACGAAAATAAAAAAGGTGCAAAAAAAGTTTGTACACCTTTCGAAAAATTAACATAAATAATGTTATTTGTTGACAAATCACCATAAATCCAGTCGCCCAACTCCAAATAGGCATCCTTGACTGATTTAAAAAATAATTTGGATTGAATATAAAGTTTACTAACTACTTAGTATAAAAGATTATATAACTCTGGAAATTCTATATAAAACTTATTTAAACTTAATTTTGCAAACTTTTAATTTAACTAAATGTCAATATATTACCATAGAATTGCTAATTAAACATTTTGGAGTGGGTATAACACTGTTTTGGGGGTATTTGTATCGATAGAATAGATTTTTCGTTGGAATTTCGTACCAACCCGGAATTGCGTCGTAGGAAAATCCGCCGGCATCCGAACCGGTTCACGATTCACAAGTCAACCAATGTGAAATCGGAAAGGGAATAAAATTTACGATCTTTTGATACCCATACATCCAGGTTTTCTATAAAACCCACGTTTTTAAATACCCAAGCAAAAACTTTGTTATGGTTTCGTTTGAGCAACCTGCCAAAAATGTATGGAATTTCGTAATTTTTGTTCTCGTGGATCAAACTTACTTTTTGCCCAGGTATTAAAAAACGTAGGTTTTAAAGAAAACCTAGATGTATGGGTATCAAAAGATCGGAAATTGTATGCCCTTTCCGATTTCACATAGGTTGACTTGTGAATCGTGGACCGGTTCAGATGCCGGCGGATTTTCCTACGACGTAATTCCGGGTTGGTACGAAATTCCAACGAAACATCTATTCTATCGATACAAATACCCCCGAAACAGTGTTATACCCACTCCAAAATGTTTAATTAGCAATTCTATGGTAATATATTGACATTTAGTTAAATTAAAAGTTTGCAAAATTAAGTTTAAATAAGTTTTATATAGAATTTCCAGAGTTATATAATCTTTTATACTAAGCAGTTAGTAAACTTTATATTCAATCCAAACTATTTTTTTAATCAGTCAAGGATGCCTATTTGGAGTTGGGAGACTGGATTTATGGTGATTTGTCAACAAATAACATTATTTATGTTAATTTTTCGAAAGGTGTACAAACTTTTTTTGCACCTTTTTTATTTTCGTAATAGTATTTGTTATATAACTTTTTATAGAAATCATCTTTTCATGAGCTTTTTGTAGCAAAATGTTTGGCATGAGTTTCTGAACAAAACGTAGTACTAGGTTCCTGTCAAACTTTAATTTTTTTACATGTTTCATCACAAAATGTGCATAGTGCCCAAGGGGTGTAAATACTTTTTTTACATACTGTATACGCCATTTTGGTCATTTTCAATTTTATTGTACAGTCTGATAAATAATCTTAAAAGCAACCTCCTGACGAAAGAATTTTTCAAAAAACTGCTCTGGGGCCCATTTTATTAAGCAAACAAACAATGATGTATACGCCAATTTTACTCATCATGATGTATGTATACATTGAGAATTGATAGAAGTCAAATTCAATACTGTTTGAATGTTGATTTGAGGTTTTGGGACCAAATCAAGATTGGGCAATATTTTATTACATTATTTCGATTTAATTCTTAAGGGGACATTCATTAGGCATCATCCATAAAGAACGTCACGTTCTGAGGGAAGAGGGGGGTTTTGAGAAAGCGTGACGTTGCGTGTTAAAAGCATAGGGAAATCGTGACAAAGGGGGGTGGAGTAAATTTTGGCTGATTTTAATGTGACGTACTTAATGGATGACACCTTATCCACATCCACGTAGACATTTTTTTGAAAATTCTAGGCCCACCCACCTCCCTTGCTGACAATTGTTCATGCAAAAAATGTGTTTATGGAGCGTAGACAATCGCTAAGGGAGCGTTGTTTTATTACGTAACGCAAAAAATCGGATTTTTAGACCCCCCCCCCCCTAGTAAGAAAATTTCCAAACAAATTTTAAAAAAAATTGTATGGAGCACGGCCTCCGACCCCCTCCCCCCAACTGCGTTACGTAATAAAAGAACGCTCCCTAATACCTCCCCCCCTTAAAGTATCCACGTGGACAATGCATTACGGGATCCACTCAGCTATCAAAATAGCTGGCACAAAAAATAAAGCCAGCTTTGATCGAGCAATGTATACATACATCATTGGGCAGGAAAAGTAGTGATTTTTTATTGCTATTTTTACGGCCAAATGATGTTTGTGGTTTAAAATCGTAGATAATAAGAAAAAACAAGAAATTTTGTACGGGCCACATTTTTAATGTACCGTAAAACGGGGTGACTTTGATAGCCGGGGTGACTTTGATAGGTCGCAATTTTTCAGCAAAATGAAGAGTACAATTAAAATACTTACGGAAAGGTTTAGAATCATACTGACTATGGTAAGAAAGTATTCAAAGTACCTCAAGAAGAACTGTTCTAAAAATTTTGAAAAGTTTAAAAAGTTAGTTAACTATAGTTAGGAAAATATTGATGAAAGTCATCATTTTTAACTTCTCAAAGTGTCATGATTTTCTCAATGAACATGATTTTGAATCGGAAAACGGAATGCATTTTCGGATTTCTTGGACAATTTTCCACTAGGAGAAGGTTAGGTAAGTTTAAAAATAATAAATAATATGTGTTTTTGAAACACAATTTAAAAAAAATCTCCATATTTATAAGCAATTTCAGTTGTACAAATTTCATGTAAAATTTGAAAACTTGTGATTCTTGCTTCTGATTTAGTATAAAATGCAATATAAATCGATAATTTTATAAACAAAACTAGTTTTTAATAAATATCAGGCAAAATTCCGACTTTTTAACAATTTTACCTAAAATTTATATGTATTTTGTTAAAAAGCTTATAAACTTAGTTAACTAAATATAAACATTGGTTTTTTTTTCTGAAAAACTATATCAGCTACTTTAGTGATGGTACATTTAACGTACAAATAAAGTTTGAACATCTTAAATATGATTTCAACCAGAAAAACTATGACTATCAAAGTCACCCCGGAATTAATACTAAGAATTTTTAAAGTAACTATTTTTCTAAACACTATTGAAAAAACTTTTTTTCCGAAATAGTGCATGGACTTTGTGTAGTCTACCCCAGTACATGTTTTAAAAATAATAATCTTGAGAAAAACCTTACCTGTTGGAAAATAATCCAAAAACAAATTAAAATCCTATCAAAGTCACCCCGGTTTACGGTACTTTTTAATAGTTTCTACAGAGCAGACCTCAAATTAGTCATTTTAAATTGAAAAAATGAACAAAAACAGAAAATCGTGTCTACAGCAAAATCACCTCAATGGCGTATACATCATATCGCCGTAAAACGGCAGTCAAGTTGAGAGGGTTGGGGGAAGGGCAAAAAATTTAAAAAGTAAAAATATGGAAATTACACGGCCAATTTATTGAAAAAAGTGTTTTAAAATGCATTATCCACCTGTCCAGTTGTGTTGCAATCATAAGTTTCCAAAATGTCCAAGCACTGACTGAATATGATAATCGATGCAGAAAAATGCATTTTAGATTGTTTTTAGTTGATTAGTCTTCTGAGCAGTTCTCAACGGAATCAGTCTTTTTTCTTTAATTTAAATTTTTGTATTTTTTAATCCGACTGAAACTTTTTTGGTGCCTTCGGTATGCCCAAAGAAGCCATTTTGCATCATTAGTTTGTCCATACGATTTTCCATACAAATTTGGCACCTGGTCATACAAAAATGATGTATGAAAATTCAAAAATCTGTATCTTTTGAAGGAATTTTTTGATCGATTTGGTGTCTTCGGCAAAGTTGTAGGTATGGATATGGACTACACTGAAAAAAATGATACACGGTAAAAAAATTTGGTGATTTTTAATTTCACTTTTTGTCACTAAAACTTGATTTGCAAAAAAAACACTATTTTTATTTTTTTTATTTTCTGATATGTTTTAGAAGACATCAAATGCCAACTTTTCAGAAATTTCCAGAATAGGCAAAAATTCTTTGACCGAGTTATGATTTTTTGAATCAATACATTTTTTTCAAAAAATCGAAATATTGTCTGCAAAAATTTTTCAATTTCATTTTTCGATGTAAAATCAAATTTGCAATCAAAAAGTTCTTTAGTTATAGCCATTTTATGTAACTTTTTTTCACAAAAGTCGCAGTTATTGATTTTTAAAAAATAGTGCCCATGTTTGCCCACATATGAAAAAAATATTTTTGGAAAGCTGAAAAAATTCTATATATTTTGCTTTTTCGGACTTTGTTGAAACGACCCTTAGTTGCTGAGATATTGCCATGCAAAGGTTTTCAAACAAGAAAATCGATGTTTTCTAAGTCTCACCAACAACTCTAAGGTTGTTTTACCATTTTCTAATGTCGTTATCTCAGCAACTAATTGTCCGATTTTCAATGTTAAAATATGAAACATTCGTAAAAATCTTTTCTTTTTGAATAAAATATTTTCAAAAAAAATAAATCAAGACTAACATTTTAAAAGGACCAAACATTCAATATTACGCCCTTTTGGTAGGTTAGTCTTGATTTAAAATTCTTCAAAATATTTTTTTTTAAAAGATCGGACAATTTCACGAATGTTTCATATTTTAACATTGTAAATCGGACCATTAGTTGCTGAGATATCGACATTAAAAAATGGTGGGTTATTTGGGTGAAACTCAGAAAACATCAATTTTCTTGTTTTTAAAACTTTGCATGGCAATATCTCAGCAACTAAGGGTCGTTTCAGCAAAGTCCGAAAATCAAAATATAGAGAATTTTCTCAGCTTTTCAAAAACAGTTTTTTTTCAAAAGTGGGCGAACATGGGCACTATTTTTAAAAAATCGATAATTGCGACTATTTTGAAAAAAGTTACATAAAAATGGCTATAACTTGAAAACGGTGCACTTTATCAAAATATTACTAGTGAACTTTTTGATTGCAAATTTGATTTTACATCGAAAAATGAAATTGACAAATTTTTGCGACCTGTATTTCGATTTTTTGACAAAAATTGTTTTGATTCAAAAAATCATAACTCGGTCAAAGATTTTTTGCCCATTCTGGAAATTTCTGAAAAGGCATTTTAAAACATATCACAAAATAAAAAAAAATTAAAAATAGTGTTTTTTTGCAAATCAAGTTTTAGTGACAAAAAGTGAAATTAAAAATCACCAATTTCTTTTTATCCCGTGTATCTTTTTTTCAGTGTAGTCCTTATCCATACGTACAACTTTGCCGAAGACACAAAATCGATCAAAAAACTCCTTCAAAAGATACAGATTTTTGAATTTTTATACAACATTTTTGTATGGACAGCTGCCAAATTTGTATGGAAAATTGTATGGACAAACTAATGATGCAAAATGGCTTCTTTGGGCATACCGAAGGCACCAATAAAGTTTCAGCCGGATGAAAAATTACCAAAAAAATCGAATGACCGAAATCCCAGAGAATTGCTTTTCTAATTTTATTGACATTTTGAAGTTTTTTGAAAAAAAAAAAATGTTTTGCTCCCTTATTTTCAGAGCAATTTTGAAGAAGGATGGGGGCGACATAAGCTTTGAAAATTCATGAAATTTGATTAATCAAATTTATGATTTTATCTCTAGTTTATAAAAGTTGAGGAGAGTAAAGAGAGTTGATCGCTTGACCGTATTTAGTCAACGTTAAAATTAAAAAAAAAAACAATGTTGTGCAAAAAAAGTAAAATGCAAGTCAATGAATGAAAAAGAATAAAATAAATCTTTTATAAAAAATCTCTTATTTAATTAAATTGCCAATTTTACCTTTTTTCCCCTGATTGTGGTACTTTTTTTAAAGAATCTTGAATAATTTTAAAACATTTTCTTTCCAAGAATAGTTGTCTTGTTTGCTCATTGCTAGCTGCTTCCTTGTTTATTAATTCCGATAAACCTACTCCACAAGACACACATTTTTAAATAAACATTAGAAAACTCCCATAAATATCTGAAACCCCTCGTTTGTTCAATCCCCACTTTTACACGACATCTGCCACGGCACACATGTACTGTCAAAACATGAAAACTTCATCTCAAAAAATGATGGCCGGGAACGAGTGGCACCTTTCAGCCAAACTCCCACCAACCCACCAAGAAAAAGAAGAAGAAGGAGGACTCTCCGCTGATGATGTCCTGTCCTTCTGTTGTGTCACTGCTGGCAACGGTGTAACATAAGTGTATCTTCATGTTTTCTCATGCTCGAACGGTATCATCATTATGTAAAAAGAAAAATTTAAATTTCACAGCCACTGGATTCGTCCTGGGTGTCTGTGGGTGGGTGTGTGTACGCTCCAAAGCTTTCCCGAACGTCAAAGGACGAAACAACAACAAGAGCAGCAGCAAGGAGTGAAATGAAAAACGCCTTCGGGAAAATGTGCGTCCCAAAAATGTTGATGCGCCTTTTCTTCGTCTTCTTTTGGCAAGTGAGGGTGGGTTTGTGTGTGGCGAGGATCCACTGGCTTTTGCTTATAGTTTCACGTTAGGTACACAAATAAAGGTTATAAAATAAAATTTACACGAGAAAAAACACACACTCAGCTTTTAAGGGGTGGAGGAAGGGCGAAAAGAAAAGTGTGGCGAAATTTACAGATACGCCAGAAAAAAAGAACACACATTTTCACGGTGTGGTTGGGAAATAGCCAAGTTTAAAATAATCACCATGGATCAACAATTGTATGTAACTTAGAAACTAAATATTGTCACAGAAAGCGATAATGAACGATTAATATTTTAATATAAGGGTCATTCCAGGTTAACTGAGTACACTTTTGGACTCGACTTTTACCGATTTGAATTTTCAAACTATTTTGTGTAAAACCGCTGTTTCTCGACAATAGTTAATTTTAGTTTGAGGTTTATATTGATTATTATGTAAAATTGTCCGGGGAACACGATGGTGATAAAAAAATATATATGGAATTGGTCAAAAGTGATTTTTTTAACATAAAACGTTAAAATATAATATTAGGGGGCATTAAAGGGTTAAAATCTATTGCAAATAGTTGCAAAGTTATGATTAAAAGAAAAAAAAAGTTTTAAGAAAAATCATCAAGGAAGAGGGATGGTCCAATCAGCTCCAAACTTGGGATTTCTGATAACTATAGATAGATGAACGTTCCTCCAAGTTTGGTCCAAATCAGTGAATGTCGAGTCCAAAAGTGTACTCAGTTGACCTGGAATGGCCCATAAATTGTTTACAATGAATTGTACAAAACATTTTGTTATAAATTATTATTTCAAGAATTTAATTGTTCCCTGATTTCTTGAGGGTATTTTGAAGGGGGTGACCTACATTTTAAATTACCTTAAATTGGATTTTTTCAAAATAATTTTTAATATTATTTAGAACATCTCAAATCACCCATTTTATAAACACAACGTGGGATCTTAGCCCCACGGCAGGCACTTCTGCGATAAGGTGAAGAAACCTTCAAAGTTGAAGGAAACCTAGCATTGTCAAACATCCACTCCACAACACACACACACGCACACACAATTTGACCGAATGGGAGGCCCAAGAAGAGGTTTGGATCTAGCACTGGAAAACCACCCCGGCAACGGATGAGCCACGTGGGCCACGTGAGGTGGTGGTGCCGAGGAGTCGATTTGAAAGGCGTACCACCCATCGAATTGGGTAAGAGAGGGGGTGGCAGGGAAGGAGGGTTTAAATATGTAGATTTCTTTTGTATACAAACGAGAGAAGATGTCTATCGTAAAAGGAAAATTATGAGTAGTTTGGGGGATAGCAGAGAAAATCCTCACGTGGTGACAAATTTTGAGCTTAGCAGGGTGAAGGCATATGGTCGACCCGGGGCAAAGTGAATGGTATGAACACGCACATACCCATCCACACACACACACGTACACTTTCACTTGAATATGTTTATTCGCACCGACGACGACGTAGGAGCAGTTTCAGGGGCCAAGTTAGTTCTTTTGAGCCTTGATGCCCTGTGAGTGTGACAAAACAAAAATACCTCAAATGAATATTTAAACAGTCTCTATCTTTTGCAAAACATCTGGTTCAAAGTACGAGAAACGACGCTCACTTGCACGTTTGTGCTGAAGACTTGGATGAGTGGCTCCTGGCCCCTGGTCTTTGGTTTGCTTCTTTTACGCATCATAGATTCATGAGCGTCGAGCGGGGAAAGCCATCACGCAGGGTAAAAGAAAGAATTGAGCCTGCTGCCACTGGTAACGTCTTACGGTCTTGAAAGTTAAAATCAAGTTTCAAATTAGGAAAATTTAAGCCTGTTTTTATCATTTTCTTCATATTTAAACAGTTTCTGTAAGTTTTTTGAAAACATTTTCTTACACTTGTCTATTCCATTGTTATAAGTAATAATTTTTCAATTGAATTACGATGTAAAACACAGTTGAAAGGAACACCAAAACTCTGTTATATACCTAAAACAACTCATTGTAACTTGGATTATTCACAAATAAAACCGAATTGAATTGAATTGAAAATTCATATTTAAACAGCTTATTTTGCTTATCATTTGAGATAAACGAAAATACGGGAACAGCAAAGGCCTAAGACTACACGGAGAAAAAAGAGTTCCCAAAATCGTGAACAAGCGTTCATGAAAATGGGAACCCATGGTACGATTTTGAAAAACGGGCACGATTTTGGGAACTCTTTTTTCTCCGTGTAGTACCAATCTCATTAAAAGTATTTGATTCTGGTTGCGGCCAAGGAAAAAACAATAAGATTTAATAAAGAAATTATTTTTAAATTTATAGGCTGGCAGTTTTTTAAGCAAATAGTATCACAAAAAATCAACCACCTATCTTCGTCATATGAACAGTTTGATTCTCTATTAAAGCGCCAAAAATAATATTTAGGCTATAAACTTACCAGCAACAGCACTGCCTCAAGTAAGCACGCAAATGTATGCCACTTACTGGCCAAAAAGATCAAATTTAATGCACTATTGATCATAAAATCTATTTTGCGAGCCCATTTCTCATCAATTTGGTGGCACACTCATTCACACGCAAGATGAGCGGTAAACTTCTTAACGAAAGTCGCCATCAATATCTTTTCACTTGCGCTAACGATTTCAAAGCGCTTAAGATATAAAATTGCTTCCAACTACCGGCAACATGTTCTTTTGCACATTAGTTAGTCACTCACTTGAAAAATAATCCCGAAACGTGTAAATAATTAGCAAGCGCCGTCAAAAAAACAAACTCGCCAAGTCTTTTGACGTTTGAATTTTGACAGCCCATTCCAATCGAAGGCTGAAGAAAACCGAGCGAAAAGCGAAGGCAAATAAAGAACAAAGGGTGGCCACCAACACCACCAGTAGCGCCTGTTGGAGTGAGCCAGCAATGCCAGGAAATTTTCTATATAAATGCTACTTTTCTTGAGTGTTCGCTTAAAATTTCGTCAATTTTGGCAGCAGTTAGCAGACCCAAAAGAGCGCCGGAAGAAAAAAAAGAACAAAACTGAAAATGGGCGTGGCTTAATGCACTCGACTGATTAGAATGCATTTGGGATATACTTTTTTTAAATGCTTGTAAAAGGACTAGCATAACTTTTAATAAAAGTGAAAATAAACAGAAATGTTCACTAAAAGTTGCTCTACTCGTTGGTGTAGTTGGTTTTAGTAAATTTCAACTAACACTCCAGATTATCCAGCATTATTTAAACAAGACCGCTTATTAGGCTTAAAATGGGCATATTTCTCCTACAGAACATTTTTTAAACACTAATGAAATCCGAAAATAAAAGGGTAATTCTCCGCCAACTCACACAGCAGTTGCCCCGACCCCTCTTCGATTTGCGTGAAACTTTGTCCTAAGGGGTAACTTTTGTCCCTGATCACGAATCCGAGGTCCGTTTTTTGATATCTCGTGACGGAGGGGCGGTACGACCCCTTCCATTTTTGAACATGCGAAAAAAGAGGTGTTTTTCAATAATTTGCAGCCTGAAACGGTGATGAGATAGAAATTTGGTGTCAAAGGGACTTTTATGTAAAATTAGATGCCCGATTTGATGGCGTACTCAGAATTCCGAAAAAACGTATTTTTCATCGAAAAAAGCACTAAAAAAGTTTTAAAAATTCTCCCATTTTCCGTTACTCGACTGTAAAAAATTTTGGAACATGTCATTTTATGGGAAATTTAATGTACTTTTCGAATCTACATTGTCCCAGAAGGGTCATTTTTTCATTTAGAACAAAATTTTTCATTTTAAAATTTCGTGTTTTTTCTAACTTTGCAGGGTTATTTTTTAGAGTGTAACAATGTTCTACAAAGTTGTAGAGCAGACAATTACAAAAATTTTAATATATATACATAAGGGTTTTGCTTATAAACATCACAAGTTATCACGATTTTACGAAAAAAAGTTTTAAAAAAGTTGGTCGTCATCGATCATGGCCGTTCATGGTCACCCGCGACAGACACGGACGACGAAACAAAGAGAAACGCAAAAAGTAACTTTTTCAAAACTTTTTTTCGTAAAATCGCGATAACTCGTGATGTTTATAAGCAAACCCCTTATGTCTATATATCAAATTTTTTGTAATTGTCTGCTCTACAACTTTGTAGAACATTGTTACACTCTAAAAAATAGCCCTGCAAAGTTAGAAAAAACACGAAATTTTAAAATGAAAAATGTTGTTCTAAATGAAAAAATGACCCTTCTGGGACAATGTAGATTCGAAAAGTACATTAAATTTCCCATAAAATGACATGTTTCAAAATTTTTTACAGTCGAGTAACGGAAAATGGGAGAATTTTTAAAACTTTTTTAGTGTTTTTTTCGATGAAAAATACGTTTTTTCGGAATTCTGAGTACGCCATCAAATCGGGCGTCTAATTTTACATAAAAGTCCCTTTGACACCAAATTTCTATCTCATCACCGTTTCAGGCTGCAAATTATTGAAAAACACCTCTTTTTTCGCATGTTCAAAAATGGAAGGGGTCGTACCGCCCCTCCGTCACGAGATATCAAAAAACGGACCTCGGATTCGTGATCAGGGACAAAAGTTACCCCTTAGGACAAAGTTTCACGCAAATCGAAGAGGGGTCGGGGCAACTTTTCCCGATTTCGTGTGAGTTGGTAGAGAATTACCCAAAATTATATTATGAAAATATTTTTCCCCAAGTTCTACGTCTCCGACCGGTGATCCAAAACTTAAAAATTGAAAAGATAAAATAGAGCCTATATTTGGTTTAAAATGCTTAGAGGAAAAATACTCTTTCTCAGCAGCATTCAAAAGTATTTCTGACTATTTGGGTCATTCAGCAGTTCACCCCTCTTCAATTTGCGTGAAACTTTGTCCTAAGGGGTAACTTTTGTCCCTGATCACGAATCCGAGGTCCGTTTTTGATATGTCGTAATGGAGGGGCGGTACGACCCTTTCATTTTTGAACATGCCAAAAAAGAGCTGTTTTCAATAATGTGCAGCCTGAAATGGCGATGGGATAGACATTTGGTGTCAAAGGGACTTTTATGTAAAATTGGACACGATCTGATTCCGAAAAAAATATATTTTTCATTTGAAAAAAAAACACTTAAAAAGTAAAAAAAAACTATACCATTTTCCGATACTAAACTGTTAAAAAATAAAACATGTCATTTTAAGGGAAATTTCATGTACTTTTCGAATCTACATTAACCTAGAAGGGCAATTTTTCATTTAAAACAAAATTCATCATGCAATAGGGTACTCAATTTAACCTCAATCTTTTTCGTGTACGTACACGCAATACATGCGCACGTAGATAACTCTATTCAAAATGGTCAACCAAACAAAACGTGTAATTGTTAACATTGCGTGCTCTCGTTTTTGTTTATTCATGGTCAAACATTAAATCGTGTCAATGTACGAGATGATAGCATTACCTTGAACACGACAAGAGGAAAACAATAACGTGAAATTTAATTAGCAGAGACTTCAAAAGTTCAAAATTGATTCCCACTATCGATTTTTAAAAATTTTGACGTTTAGACCACTTTAAAAAAAACAGTTTTGATAAATGATTTTTGTATTTTTTAGGAGAGACATACCATCTTACATTTTTCGTGAGTCTTTTTGTCACATTTTAGGCTATTATCACAAAAATTTTGAACGAAAAAAAATCGTGACATCACCTTAAAATTAAACATTTAATCTTAAAAAATTAAAAATCTTATAGAATTGGCGTGCATTTTTCTTTCAGTATATTTTTTTCAAAAAGCTCGTCTAATTTCCTACAAATTTGTCTTTGACCACTTTTTGATACGATGCAACGGCTCCGAGATACAGCAATATTTAAATTACAAAATACAAAAATATTGAAAACTCTTACGCCCTTCTCAAATGTCATTATCGAGTGCAACTGGCTCCATATACACAAAAAATGGCTTTTATAGACCTAGGATTACATGTCTAAAAAGTTTCATTGAAACCGGAGAGGGTCGGGAACAAAAGTACCAGAAAAATTCCTGATTTGAGCTCGAATTGCTCTATATTTTTTCGTATTAGGCCACAAATCATTCAAGACAATGTAAATGGGTGAATGCGGAAGGGTAAACAAACATTTTATCTCACCCTTTCCTAATATATACATCAACTGTTTCGGCACTGGCCCATTTACATTTTTTAGCTTGAAATACTGTCAAATACTTATACCAATTGAAAAACACGGGTTTTCGTTGTTAGCATAAAGTAGTGCTATCTGCTCTTTGCTCTAAAGTCAAACAAAACAACACGTTATCAGTTATTCAACGTTTCTGAAGTGTCCAACATCCTGCCCAAGACAACGGAACCACCGACACTCCGGTGGGAACGCAGATTGAAAATTCCTGCTCCTTCCTGCGACCTCCTTATAGCAAACGCAAATTCCATAAGCCCCCTCTGTGAACTCTCTCTCTCTCTCTCCACTTAAGTGGGGTCCAGAAGTCATCAGGCCAGCAACAACAATGCCAACAATCATAATCACTAATTTATTGTTCGAAAAAGGGAGCGCCTCTCTTGATAGGCCCAGTTTATGTCGCTACCGGATTGAACCCCGAAATGTATGCTAAAAGATCCATTTGGGTGAAATTTACGGCCCTCTGTTGGGAAAACGAGAGAAAAGGCGCAAGACACCGTCGTCGTCGTCTTTTGGTGAGGACAACACCACGTGGAAAGTGTGAAAGTGCCCACCACCCACCCCTCTCTCTCCCCCTCATGTCCTGGGAAGTTGAGGGAAAAAATATCATTTGCCTGCCTGCCGCTCATTGAACCTTCTTGAGAAAGTATCAAACAGAATTCATAATTAAATCTAAAATTGAAATTTTCCTTTCGACACCCCGCTTTTTGTGCACCAACTCTGGTTGTCTTCCAGGGGCCGGGGAATTTTGGGCACGAAAAGGACTCGCCGAATCTGGGTGGTGATAGTTGCTTCCCAGAAAGGACGTTGGCGTGGCGGTGGTGGCCTTATTTAGTTTCACCCGGAATGACCCCACCCGCACCGACCGAGCTTATTAAGGGACCCTTTTTCACCGTACACAACCTTTGGCCGCTCGTTATACCCGGTGTGTACTTTATTAGTACTGCTCTGGTGCACCCCGACATCGAAACCTACTTGCGTAACATTTTTCAATTATTGATAAATCTGGGATAAAGTTGAGCACGAAAATTTCAAATAAGCAGCAAATCTAAGCCATTGTTTCCGCACCCCATTTTCCCAAAGCGGCGGCGATGGCCCTCCTTCTCACCTGCGTTGGAAAATACACTCAATTCCCCCCTCCGGTCCGTCCGGGACTGCTGACTTGGCCGATCCAGCTTTCATTACGGGTTTTTGCGGATTTCATCTGTTCAGCTCATTTAGTGATTTTGCCTTTTTGGCTATTTTCCCCCCAATCAACCGAATCGGACCCAGCAGAGCCGGCCGGGCAGAGCAGAGAAAAAAATAACAAACAGAGGTCGGAATTAAAAAGGGAACCAAAGCTCAAATCCTGAGCACCGAAAGGTAGTTATAGTCTTTATGAATTATTAAATGAAAATCAGAAATTCCCGCAGCAAACGAAACGAACGCGCCGGCCGAGCGCCGGGGAGCAGCAAGAACAAGAAAGAAAAGGGCCAGTCAAATTTGGCCATTTGGCCAGCAGCACACTCCGGGGCTCTCCAACCAGAGTGTAAAATATGAAAATCCCCAGGTGAAAGCATCAACAAAACATCATAATGTCGTGGAATTATAAAATCTAATTAAAGATGCATGAATCGAGTGAGAAGCTCCTGGCTTGGATTGTGTTTCGAGATGCGATTGGCAAGGTGTAAGAAAGTAGACAGATGATTTCTTTTATGATAAGTGAAAGTAAATATTTAAAATAGGTAAAATATTCAATCGCAGTAGTTTGTTGAAAAAAGTGCAGCTTTTACTAGTTTAATAACAACCGAATTGCATATACAAATACAAATGATTCGTTTTTTTTGACATTGAAAATTGGGCCATTCGTTAAATGTAAACACTAAAAATTAACAAAGAAAAATATAAAAAATGATAATTCTAGATTTTCGTAAAGCAAAAGTGGCCCGAAATGACAAAAAATTAAAATATTCGACATACAAATTAGATGTTTGATTGAGATAATTATTAATTTAATCAAAAAATCACAAATAAATAGAAGCCAAAACGATTCTCTGTCTCAAAAGGTACCTTGTTTGGTATTTCAAAATATTTACATCAAAAAATCTAAATGCGAACATTACGGATTTTTGGAATTCATTTTTTAATTACAAAAAAGTTACTCAAAATGGGTACTTTAAATTCGGGAGCTACTAATTTTTCTGAAATGATTTCATAAAGACACCAAATCGATCAGAAAATTCCTTCGCGAAATTTTCTGATATTCGAATAAATAAGAAGCCGTTTTAAAAAAATGATTAGTTGGTAAAATACTAAAACGTTTAAAAAACATAGTACTGTAGATCAAATGAAAAAATAATAATTTGGTTCCAAAGAGCTTACAGCTGAAAATATGATTTATCAGGATGTATTACGTAAAATAACAAAAAAATGTGGAATCCATTAACAGATCTAAGATATATAATTTTTGAAAAATAATAACTGGGAAGAGCGTCCAATTTCCCGTCCCGGAAAACAAATACCCAAGATTTTCCGGAAAATAATATTATGTAAAATTCCCAAGAATTCCCGAATTCAAGCAGCAATATTCATTTTCCTAATTTTTTGGTCCCAAGTTTTGAAAATTTACATAAAAATGATGAAAGACCTAAGTTAATTCATTTCAATCTACTGTTCATATTGAACTGATCAGAATAAAAATCAGGCTCAGTTCAGGTTCATTTCTGATAATATTTATTCCTCAATCATTCACAACTGGGAAAAGATCTTGCTTAATTGTTGAGCAACACAAATTCCTAGATTATGGAATGGAAATAAACTATTTTTGGTAACTTTTTTAGTAAAAATTGTTGTTATATCATTTGAAAATAAGTTTTTAACACCCTCTGGCCAAGATCAAAATTGAGAAGAATGCAATTTAAATTAATTTCAGCTGATTAAATTTAAAATTACACTGAAAGTTTGAGGTATTCATATTTGTTTAGATTTTTCGAAACCGTTTTTAAAGGAGAGAGAACAAAAACTTCGAAAACTAGCTTCAAATATTTGCAAACATTTAGATGTGATTTCATGAAATAGTTATTCAAGTAAAAACTAACTTAATCCACCTATGTGGTTGGAGCCTTCCTCACTCATTACCAACAATGGCTGCACACTTAAAAATTATTACTATTACACTGAACGGAATTAAAGATTCGATGTAAATATGATGGATGTAATTCAAAACCTGACGTAGAATTATGTTTCATTAGATGCTGAATCACTATTTCTCATTTGAATCACAATATAAAACATTCAATCAATTATCGTGTAAAATTAATCATTGTTTGTCTTGATTTTGTGTTCTATTTGATGCACATTATTGGAGCGTGTTTTAAGATGTAATTTTATGTTGCACTTAACTGAATATTAAAACAATTTGACCGTTCTCTCTTGAGAGTGCAAGTCAAACGTCAGCCATCTTTGTGTTGTGCAAATCGGTGCGTGTCGAGTTTACAACGTGTGTCAAAAAAAACTAAAACCTCTTGTTAATTCGAGGTTTATTCAGTAAAAATATTAAAGTAAGTACTATAAAACTGCAGCTGCAATAAGAACTTAACATGTGTTGCAAAAGGATAACCAAAGTTTGTTTATTTCTATTGCTAGCTGAACGACGATTCCCCGGAGGATGCCGAAGGTTAAACAGAAAAATATTTCCTTCGTTGGTGCAACGGGATCGTTCCGGCAACCCACTTCACCTTAGCTAGCAGCTACCAAATTGGCCACCTTCCGGAACGGAATGGCTTCTACGGGACCGTACCAAGCCGCGCCGAACCAGATGCCGTCGCGTTTCAACTGGCCACACATTTGGCCATCATCAATTATGCGGAAACTTTTGACCTTGAGGAGATCTTTCGTGGAACCATTAACAAGTGACCACCGGGAACAGATGATGTCAGTGAATGGGTTGACTCCGGTGGCGACCATCGTTCCAAGAGTACCAAAGAAATAAGTGAAACAAGTGCCGGCCGCCCGATTTCCCGGGAGTAAGTGTTGTGTTGGGAGTGCACGTTGTGTTTAAATTTTAACGATAAAACAAGATGTTAGTGTATGTGCGATAGTTAAAATAAATGATACATTGACGATGATTTACAAACTTGTTTTCATTTCTAACCTAGAAAAATCACGCCAATACCAGCAGGTGGACCACTAAAATTACATCAGTATGAAAATTACATCAACGAATATTCAGTTCGTGTAAAATTCAATGCGTCGTCACAGGCTGGAAAGAAACTTGTAATTTTCAAATCTGCTGTAATTTTCTAGCAGATATGACGCTCCAGTTATGTGCATCGAATTAACAGAAAATTACACGATTATTTTTTGGTGTGTGATTTGATGGGGTTGTACACAAATTTCATCTATTTTTTAGATCCGGAATAAAAAAGTACATAAATATCACTTAAGTGACCATATCTCGAGACAGGGTTGCCAGATCTTCAATGTTTTGGACTCGCTGGAAAGGTCTTTTGAAAACCTATCCAACGATGGGTCGGATGGTGGATCCGGACATAGTTTACATACATTTAAGTGAGATCCGGCTTCCAAAAAGTACATAAATATCACTTAAAAGGTCATATCTCAAGACAGGGTTGCCAGATCTTCAATGTTTTGGACTCGTTGGAAAGGTCTTTTGATAACCTATCGAACGATGGGTCGGATGGTGGATCCGGACATAGTTTACATACATTTAAGTAAGATCCGGCTTCCAAAAAGTACATAAATATCACTTAAAAGGTCATATCTCAAGACAGGGTTGCCAGATCTTCAATGTTTTGGACTCGTTGGAAAGGTCTTTTGATAACCTATCGAACGATGGGTCGGATGGTGGATCCGGACATAGTTTACATACATTTAAGTGAGATCCGGATATATGTGAAAACACATTTTTATACATAACTTTTGAACTACTTATCGAAACTTCAATCTGTATAAAACTCGATCTATGGGACCCTAAACCAAGTCGAATGCAACAGGTTCGGGTCAAATCGGTTCAGCCAGTGCTGAGAAACATGAGCTAGTTTGTTGGTCACATACATACATACACACACACATACACACAGACATTTGTTCAGTTTTTGATTCTGAGTCGATATGTATACATGAAGGTGGGTCTACGACGTTTTTATACAAAGTTCATTTTTAGAGCAGGATTATAGCCTTACCTCAGTGAGGAAGGCAAAAAGCCCGACAAGTTAGATTATTAAGATGAATTCAATGATTTTATTAAATAATTTATTAGCTGAAACCAGTAAGACTTGTTCTACAACAGGTTATTTGCCATGAGAAACATAATTTATGCATGATTTTTTTACTCTATGTGCCAATATCCCCGTATCCCGCGAATTGGTTAGAGAGACAAATTTAAAAGCATTAAATGTAGAGCATGGATTTGACTACTGATTTAAAATTTGACTAAAAAAAATTATACTTCTCAACACGAAAATGTTTTTTTTATTTAGTACGATTTGAAAGAATGCATATAAAATTAGAAAATTTGTTTATTTTGATAAATTTGTATGATTTTTCAAAAGCAGTCATGCCATTATTTGATCCACAAACTGATTTTGAACATTTAAGTTGCTGTTCTATAGAATTTTGTAGCAAAATATAAAAAAGAAGAAATTTTTCTAATTTTTTCCTCAAACTGGGTTTCCCGTTTGGCGAAAACGGGAAAAAATCAACCTTTTGATCAAAACTGCGATAAATTCAAAATTTAAACGATGACTTATACTTTTTTTGTGAAAATCATTGAAAACGTCATTGTTTGGACCATCCTAATTTTTGATAGGAGCATCGCAACCGCCAAACGAAAAAATACTGGTCTAATTATTGTGGCCGTGTAACTCCTATGCCGAATTTGAGCCAAATCGCAGCACTTTTGTAAATTAATCTCAATGTGGTTTTTACTGTGTGTAAATCAATGTCCGTCCGGCCCTTAACAGAATCTTTTTCTCTAAAGTTCCTAAATACTAACTAGTATAGTAGTGAGGTTCCAAGTATCATAAACCAATTGACGAATATGAACTTTCACTTCGAGTATAATTGAAAATACTTTGAGAAAATTATGTTATTACCAATATGTATCATTCCTAGGAGTTTAGTGTATTTCCTCAAATTGAACAGTGATCAAATATTGAAGCCATTGCTAATCTCTCTTCCAAATGAACAACTGTTGGCAGATACCATTTCGCAATCGAGTGTCATAAATCAAATCCGTAATCCGGTTCCAAAATTTTATCTCCTCGCACACTGAGCGAGCTGCAACATTCTTTCACGCCCCGGCTTCCAAGTAATCTGCATACCTACAACCCCACCTCCACTCGTTGAAATCACCAACTCGGTGTGAGACTAGCTTGCTGGCTCACACGAAATCCCATTCACACGTGTGCAACACACACACGCACATTTCGAGCATGATTTACATTGTTAGCCAAATTAACCGGTATTTGAAAATTTGATTTCGAAACTGTTGTTTAGTATGCAAGCTACGTCCGTCCTGCAGCTCTCTCCATCTACTCTGGGTGGAAGTCCTGAACCCGTAGCTCCAACTACTGACGATTGCTGAGTGAAAGCCAGAATCCAGGGTTGAGTCCTGCGTGTGCGACGACGCGACTGCAGGTACGACTTCAACGACCGGGGGTTCTGCATCTAAATTGCGAGGGATGAAACACATTCCAATAAATATTCGAATCCTTGCTGCTGCTGCGTTCGTCGTGTGTCGGATTGTGTGTATTGTGCCAGGGTGGATTTTCCGGCGAGCGTTTTTCATCATCCACCCCCGTGTCCGGAGGTAAGCCAGCATCCATCCAGCAGTGGCCAGTGCCTCCATCTCTTTTTCATAACCCCAACAACAACCGGTGAAATGCAATTTTGTGTATCAATGATAAGTTATTGTCAAATGTAAATTTTCGATCATATATTGTCCGGTGCTATTATACGCCACTGAATTGGATATCATATTCGACGGCTGCTGACCATGATTTGTGCGACGTGAGCTTTGGTTTGGCCACCGGCTGGCTTAACGTGTTGAAATTTAGCATAGTTTATGGCGCGTGTTGGTGCGCCCTTTTTCGCCTGCACGTATGCAAACCCCCCGAAAACCGACCAGTTCAACCCTCATCCATCGCTACAGCAACCGTCACCGGGATCGGTCATGCAAATTTGCCAACCCCTTTTACGTTCTAGGTGAGATGTTTAATTAGATCCACCCTCGGAGATACGAAATCCCGCTCTTGAAAAGTCACAACCGTACTTCCACGTGTCACCCCCACATCCCCACTTGCCGCAAGCCACCTGGCAATTTCGGAAGCAATCTAGCGACGAAGTCAGTCTCGTGAAGCGCTAGATTTCACGAACCTGTCGTAAAAATCAAAGGTCTTTTCGCTCTTTTCTTGTTTTGTAATTAAGCTTAAAAATCTCAAGTCATCCCAGCTACCCCCTGCAAACTCATTCGAAACAGTTGAGCAAACGCCATTATGCAATTGTTATTTTTCTGCTCTGAAGAAAGGTGTGTAAGATTCGAGATTAGAATACACACAATTTAAGCTTTCAGTCAGTGTGTGCAGTGGATGGGAAGAAAAGATATTGGAAGTACCTGACTTTCCTTGGTTTTTTTCCATTTTCAGACCATTTGTTCAGCACATTGTTGTACTCAAGAAAGTAGCTTAATCATTTTCATAAATCAACAATCTGATGAATCACTTTTCCTTCAAAAAGTATTCTAAAAATAAATGTATTTCGCCATTATTACAATAAAAACGTTACTTAATCGCGATAACTCGTGTTGTTTATAAGCAAACCGCTTATGTATCAAAAATTGTTTAATTGTATGCTCTACAATTTTGAAGAAAATTGTTACACTCTAAAAAATAACCCTGCAATATTAGCAAAAAACACGAAATTTTAAGATGAAAAATTTTGTATGAAAAAAATACCTTGGGTTAAAGCAAATTCAAAAAGTTTAAATTTTCCTTAAAATGACATGTTTCCAAAAAAAATACAGTTGGGTAGCAAAAATTGGCAGAGATTAAAATTTTTAAGGAGTTATTTTTTATGAAAAAGGCGTTTTTTTGGAATGTTCAGCACGCCTTCAAATCGGGCGTTCAATTTTACATACATGAGATCCCAAGACAGATCGAATGAGGCCAAAACGGACAAAAAAAATCACCGCAATTCAATTTCGGCTAAAAATTGAAAATAAACTTTGTGGATTTCGGAGAGTTCTATCAGCTTGCTGAAGTACCCACTATCTTAAATTTAATCCCTGAGGCTCCAGTTTTGATTGTTTTCATTGAAAATGTCGTTTAAAAGCTGAAAATTCTATTACCAACTCCATGACGTTCCCATATTTTCTCTGGAGCGAAATATATGATACCGTCATAATGAAAATTGACCCAAAAAAAATTGGCATCACGAGTGAGAAGCTAAATAAGAGACACCACCAGGCAAAACTTCACCCCCGGACAGATACCATCTAAATAGATTAGTTCGCTCGAGAGTCTTATTATCGAAGGGCCTAAAGCTCTTAGTTCGTAAATAAGTGCGAAAAGAGATTCACTGTTGCTGCTTTTGGTGGAGCCATTTTTGGCTCAGGCCGTGTCGCTTCCGATGACACCAGCAAAATAATAATACACTCTGGCAGCGGCGGTATGGTTCTGAAGTCCTTCTCTTGCTGGATGTCCGACCTGGGCGTTTGTATGATGGTGATGCTGCTGATATCTGGTTTGCCTTCTAAGTGGAGTCTGAAGGCAAGGATCACGATAGGGGATACTGGTTAAATCAAGCTGATTTTTAGTGATTTAAGAAATACCTAAACTATTTCCTTTTCTATCCAAAGAAAGTCAAATATGCTAAAATACCCTCAATATTTCTCCTAACATCTAAATTACGTTCTCACTCTAAACACCTCACATAGTTCACCAGGCACGCACTCATTCACTCACAACCTAATTCTTCCACTCACATGTTTGTATCAGACTTTGATTAACTCAAAAAAAAATCTATTTCATTCAAAAACCAGAATCAAATGCCCCGATCATCCAAATCTCCCCTACCACAATGTACTCCACTCCTCGCTGCTGTCACCGCTGAGGGAGTAGATTAGCTAAAATGCTTTCCCTTCGTCCTGCCACGTCCTTTGGCCATTCCAGCCGGAGAAGTGTTTCGTTCAATCGGCAGTGTCCCCGACGATATGCCATCGATGACTTTTCCAATACTGTTTCCACTCAACCCGCTATCCACTCGAACTCGAACTCAACTCATCGTAAACATTATTTTTCCATCAGAAAACTGTAATAAAGACAAAATCGTGACTTTCATTTTCAATCTTTGCGCTAATAATAAGAATTATAGATAGCGGAGTTCTGGTCCAATATCACCCCCTCCCCAACCCACCAAGAGACTTAATAATATTTCGCCCCAAGAGAAAATGCACACGCACATCAGTGGAAAGCGTTCAATTGGGATTCGATCGCGCAAATGAATGGCAAGGATGTGACCGACGAACAGGGAGGGACACACAAGGACGACTTCGGCAATGGGGGGAAGGTGGGTTGGAGCTGGGAGTCATCCTTTGAAATATGGTTTCAATTACCACCGCACTTTGCTGCAACACTCTCACACTCTGCTAAATACAATTGTCCCCGAGATGACAGATGGTGTGCCGGATGATAAAGAATGGATGTGTTTTGGTGAGTTAATGGGATTTCATTTTTAAAAGAAAAGCTAAGGCATTTATCTAAAACCTAAAAACAAATCTTAAATGCCTAATATTTAATGTTTATCACAAATAGATATATTTTTTTCAAAATTAAACAGACAGTTTAAGCAACAGCAACAACTGCCATTATTTCCATACTTTTTCATTACTATGTATAACAAAACATGTAACATAACATTTAACATTTCACATGTCAAACAGCTACCACGTGGTTGTAAAATGTTTACCATAACAGTTATTTTTCTTATAGGATACCACTAAATAGTATCAGGATCACCATAAATGATAATTGTATAGTTCAAAAAGTAATAAAAAGTCATTTTTTATTGGCGATGCTAGTCCACGTGGTAGCTGTTTGACATGTGGCGTCGCTGTGTTCATCAAGCATTCATAGTATGCTAAGGAAAATTTGATGCTTTTCTGGGGAAAACCGTTGGTTCCGAAAACCCCGGATGTATTGCCGTTGAGCCCGATGAGGGTTGGACGAATCGACCTGGTCTTTTTAGGAAAGTTGTTCTCCAGACGATTCCGCTCATTTCTGGCCATCCTAGAAGTTTCTACATGTTTTTCTCAGGCCTGTAGGAGCGAATGAACAAAAATTCAGTTTGCATCCCTGATAATATTTTGACAAAAATATGTCTACATGTTGTCATATATTTTGGTTACAACTAACTTATTTCTTCGCTGGCTAAGAAAATCATCAACACCACAATTCGATTTTTTTGAAGTTGATGTCAGTAAACGCTTCAGTTTCGTCAAGGTATGATACATTTGGGCTCCCTGAACATGCTCCAATCGACAGAATTAAGTTTTAGTAAATTTCCTGCAAATAAATAAAATTGTAAATTTAATCATAAGCAACCATGCGCACCCACGATTCCCAAATATACAATTTTATTTATTGGCAGGGAATTTGCTAAAAATTCTGTTGGTTGGAGCCTGTTGAGAGAGTCAAAATATATGATATATTTTGACTCTCTCAAAGACTTCAACAGTGAGTGGGGCACGGTGACAGAGTTCGTAAAGTCTGATCTAAAATAGCAAATCGCGGAATGTTGAGTCTGTCACTTTTTTCTCTTTTTATTTTGTTTCTTCGATATCATTGTATTCATTACAACAAGTTTTAAAACCAAAATATTTATTCCTTTCCAGAAGGCAGTAAATTAACCCAAAGTATTGCTTCTTGCTACCAGAAACCATTCCATCCTTTGAGTGCTCGAAGCTACCCTGCTGGATGTTGAAGTTGATCATATTTTCTGTTCCATGCCATGCTTTTTCTAAGATCTCCATCACCCGGCGACGTCACCTTGGTTCGGTTCGGTACTATGCCGCTGCTGTTATCTCGGTCCAAGAAGCGGCCAAGGCCCCCGAGCACATCTAATGTGGACCAAGTTTCGAAGGCGAACCACTATCCAATTTACATACATTTGTTATAAATTAAGCTCCGAATGATAAAATACCTGTAGGGCAGTGTATTTGTTTTATTTATTTCTTTCTTGACTGCGGCAACGGGAAGGGCCCCGGAATTAGTCCGACGAACAAACCCGTGCGAGGGGTTTTCCTCTCCGTTTTTCGATGGCTTTGGTCGACGACTAAGTCCCGGAACACGGTTTTATGGGATGAACCCGGTGCAAAATATAGATTTATTTTATTTATTAATTCCACAATACATGTTTTTGTCTTACAAAGCGCATCACAAATCATGTGTTTGTTTTTCCTCGACTCTCTGGTGGCACCAAGGGCCAGGGAAAATTAAATGCTAACCAGCGAAGATAAACGATTGGCACAAGAATGGTGAGGGCCCGGCATTGTGGCTATTAATTTATGGCTTCTCGGATTCCCCCGCAGACCTTGTGGAAGCAGCAGCAGTTACAAACTTCTTCCCTGAGTTACTACAGTCAGAGTGGTGAAGGGAAAAAAAATCCATCGTGATATCGAGACTCCCCGGGGACAGTAAATATGTCACTCGATATCCGAGAGATTTTTCACACTTACGGATCCGTCACACAGACTTGGGGCAGAAGTTGACGCTTTTTAAGGGATGAAAGTTTCTCCGTCATCGTCACCTTTTTCCAGAAAGACGAAAAAGTGAGGAGAAAATTTCAATCTTGCAATCATATGTCCCTCAGGAGACTGAACCCTGCCGTCGTTCGACCTAGCTTTTGTGACGACCCATTCTGAAGCCATCAAGAGTCCGATGAAGGGGTTTGAAGGTCGTCCACTCGGAACGGATTGATATGGATTGATATCGGTTTGTCGGTAATTTTCCGTCCCAGAAGACGCACCCGGAAAGGGTCATCCGTGTGCTGGGACTGACTACAGGAACTTTAATATCACTTGTCAATCGCAGAGATTGTGGGGGACTGGTCAGATGGTTTGATGGTGACGGTCAAAAGGTGAACCTAACTTTATTTTATTCTTTAAGTTTTTGAGGGAGTAAGTTAATGGGTCGTTATGTGATAATTCGGTCCTTGAATACGGTTTGTTGACAGATATTGTCCTGATTTTTGAATTTTAACTCTTTTATACTGCCCATTTTCGCATAAATGTCCCATATGCAAAAACAGCAAGCTGAGAAAAAAGCATTTGAAGTTTGTCCACTCATAAGGCTACGTGTTAAGTGTTCATGGAAAAACTGGATTTCCTCCTAATTTCTAGAACAAAGTACTGGATGTTGTAGGCTTTTCTGAAAGGGCACACAATTTTGAAAGAAACTGCATCAAGAAATCAAAAGAGTTGAAAATGCATATGGGTCATTTATGCGATCAGGGGCAGTATATTGATTTTGAAATTTGTTCAAGACAGAGTTGCCAGATCTTCCATCTTTTGGACTCGTTGGCAAGGTTTTTCAATTTTCAACCAATGATGAGTCGGATGACGAATCTTAGCAAGCTAGCACACAGATAAGTGAGATCCGGCTTCGAAAAAGTACATAATTATCGTTAAAGTGGTCATAACTTGAGACAGAGTTTCCTGATGAAAATGTTTGGACTCGTTGGAAAAGTTTTCGATTTAAAATGGTATAAAATGCTAAGATTTGTTTTCTGGCTTTGCTAACAACCGGATTCTTGTGAAAACACATTTTATGAATATCTTTTGAACTCAGACTGGCTAATAAATATAATTACTTTGATTTGGTGACGGTAATTTAGTAATTTATTAATTATTAAGTAATTAACGATAATTCGAATAATTTTAAGTAATTAATTGGTAATTTAAGTAATAAATAATAAATTTGATTAAATATTTTTATAAAATGCTTTTCGTTGTTTCAGCATTACTGGTGTGATTTTGATGAGTGAATTCAAAGCTGGGAACAGAGATTGCGGATGCTTAAAGAATCGAGTAAATCTACTGAAGGAAAAAAGTTACAAAATAGCCGTCGAAATAAATATATATTTTAAATTTGTTTAAAGCATCTACCGTTATAGCAGAAAAATTCTTTTAAGAACAATTTTTTTTTATCATGGGCTAAAAAATCTCAAATTTTGCGTTACGTAATAAAAGAACGCTCTCTTTTTCCCTTCTCTATGCCCAACTTTGAGTTAGCCAGCTTTTTAAAGGTAGTTCACATCTCAACTTAGGATAGTAACTTCACAAAAGTAATGATTAAACAACGAAATATTTAAATTAAATAGATATATTTTATGGAAAAGATCGGAAAAATCAGGTGTATTGTTCCTTCTCTCCTCTTTGATTGCAAATTCAATTTTTTTTCAAGCCTGAATTTTTCAAAAAAATAGTTTTTCAGTTCAGTTCATTTTGAGGACCATCTGAAAATTATAAGCTACACAGTAAAAAATAATGTAAATTTGGAAGCTGTAATTTTGGAAGGTTGAATATTACCTCTTTTATGATGTAATTTTACCTCAATTTAGACTGAAAAAGTGGCATCACACCAGAAAAGTGGTAAAATTACACATTTCCAGATGTAAAATAACACCTTTTTTCTGACATAAAAAATGTGACATAAACCTTTTTTCTGACATGTAAAAATGTAATGATGTAATATTACCATGATTTTTTTTCTGTGTACTTTTGAAAATAACGATTTTTGGGTCGTATAGACCCATTAGGCCTGAAAGGGTTAAATAAAATAAATTATTTTTAATATTTTTTTATGGCCGCATTTTTGATATTTTCCAGAATATCATATCTCCTACACCAGATTTTGTATCGTTGCGCACTATGGCTCATAGGGGAAATTCTCGTATGTTTGGCAGGTTAAGCACTCGCTCCTAACTTTATCCAATTTGCGGATTTTCACTATTTAAACAACTAATTTTGCAAAATTTTTGATAGAAACTTGCTTGCTCACTTCTTATTGAGCTATTTATCACTCGAGTTCAGTTGAAAACGCTTTTAATTAGCTTTAATTGAATGTCAAAGTTCTGACCTGCCAACATTAGAGGCACGCTGGAATTAGATGGTGTTCCCCTAAGATGTATTTTTAGTACTCAAAAACATATAAAAAAATCGGGAATAAAAAAAGTATTTCAAAAATTCTACTTCGTTAAGATTAAAAAAATTATTTTAAAAAAATGTTAGCTTTGTAAACTATTTTTTCCGAAAATCCTAATCTTAACCTATACCAAAAAATTAAAATTTTAAAATCGCGAGAGAAATTGGGAAATCGGTGAGAACTTTTCTGTTTTAAATAACTTTCACAATGATCGCAAAAATGGCTTATTTGATTGAAAATTGCCATAACTTCAAGTTTATTCTCCAAACAAAATCAAATGGAAAACGTACTATTCTCGGAATGTTCGAATCTTTGCTCAAATAAAATGTTAAGAATATTACTGTCAAAATAAATTTTCATATATTCCGAACCTTAAATAATCACATCCCATAACTTCAATATTCCCAAAATCTGAAGGGGCATTCCATTCCAATCAACAGGACCTAGTAAATCCCATTCGATGTGAATTAAAAACTGTCCTCATAAGTTCTGCTATCTCTTCTCCGCCGAGAGTTTTTGTTTCGGGCCTGCCATACGACCTCTTATTCCCACCATCCCAACATTTATATCAGGAGGATTCCTCGAGAGCCAAATTCGACCTGTTGTATTCATAAATTTGACCTCACTTTCCTTTCCTTGCGCGATGTCCTGCCCAGCGAAGATAGTGTCCAGCAGAGGTTTCGACTTTCTTCGAAAATTTCTCGCTTCCCACGGAGGACAATCCTTCCCGGTTATGCCGGACGGTTCCCACACTCCCAGAGCAGAGAACACCTTAGCGCCAGACCGGCAGGACAAAACTTTCCTTCCTTCCCGTCGCCGCCGCACGCTGATGCCGGCGACGAAGTCCTGCTCCGAAACAAATGACCGGGATTTGAGCAGATGACCCGCGTTAGATTCGATTCCATTTTTTCCAATCTAACCGAACGGAGCACGGGCTAAGATTTCGGACTCAAAATGAAACTTTATTGATATTGGACATGGACAAAATATTTATCCCTCGAAGATGTATGATATCAAGAGAAATGTGTATTACCGGGACTGGGCTGGCACCAGGGCAAAGAAAAGTACTTCTTTCGCCTAGGTATCAACATATTTCGTGACGGTCATCGACGGGGAAACTGGCCAGCAAACGGGACTTATCGTAGTTTATGAAGATGACAAAATATAAATACGAACGAGACGTAGTTTGGCCGGACTAAACTGGCAGCAGCAGCAGAACATTATTCTGATAAAATCCCTCCTGTCCGGACGTTTTTGGTGTGCTGATGGCGATTTCGATTCGATTGCCACTGCTGCTGCTGCTGAGAAGAGGGGATAAACATAAGGATTTCTTTCCATGTCATGGCGCACCACAATACCTGGCCATCGGCAGCATTGCTGGCATGTCAGTCTAATCACTTTTTCTCGATCTAAATGCATTTGTGCTAGACGAGCTTAGTCGGGTGACCGTATGAGTCCATCACACAAGTGGGATATTTTTATACTGCGATATAAATAGGACTTTGATTGAACATGAAACAAATTTAGAGTCGGCTAAAATCAACGTTGCCATGATTTTATTTCAAATTAATTTATATTTGAAGGGGAGTGGCAAAAACTTTACTTCCCACTCGTTTTGCTCTAATCTCCCCCACGGGAACCGGTTTCAATGAAGCATCAGTTTCAACTTCGCCAGTATCAATCCATTTCCAAAAAGCTCAAATCACCCAATTCTAGCCCCGGTCCTACGCCAAACGAAAGGCGTGACTTTTAAACGGCACAAAACGGGGTCATTATTCCGGGCATCACCATTGAAACTTATGACGGCGCCAAGGCTATATTTCACCGATATTTCGATAATTAAATTGATATACGACACTAATTAAGAACTCGGAAGTAAATTTATAAGAGGCCATTTCGCCCACTTTTGAAACCTCCCGAACATCGGAGTGGGGCATCGTTTGAACTCCCCCTCTCAAATTGCAGTTGATAGTGATTTCGTAGATATTTAAATCGATATTAATTTGATAGATGGGAATGGGCACTGCGAAGCCGGCTATTCGAGAGCATGGATACTCGGATGCTTTGGTGTAGATTTTTCCCGGTATCGCCGAGCCGTTCGTCCGGACAAATGCCTTCAAGGAATGCGTCAAAATTAGGCACCGAGCCGACTGGGACCGGTCTTGTCCGGCTGCTGGACGGTTCGAACCAGTACGGACGACTATGTTGAAGCAGTAATTTCAATAAAATAAAATTAATTACATGCAATTGCATTTCCATGAATTTATAAAACAAACACACAAACCTGGGTGGCCAGACGGCTCTCCAGGAAGTTGACTCTGATTGGCTAAACCAATCAGCAAACGATTAGGGCAACTGTTCCCCGAAGAAAAATAGCCCACACATAGCAGACTCTGTGGGACTCGCTCTCGGAAGGACAGACTGCTGGCTGCATCCGTCTGCATAAGTGCTGCCATCACAGAACGACCCCCGGACCAGTCAGTCCATCAGGAAACGATTCTCGGCTCGTCGTGTCCGGTCAGGATCAATTTCCAGAAGGTTGCGTGCGTGTGTGTTACGCAAATATCACCCACACCACCCACTGAGACCGGTCGTCTACTTCCGAGGCAAATTGTAATAAAATTTTCCCCTCAGCAATGAATCTGGGTATCGTACGACCGGCACACACTAAACTGCCCTGGTACTTATGATGTTCTCCAGCTGCATAAGAGCTCCTCGCTCTAGATTCTGGGAGATTGAAGCGTGATTTCTGGGTTTCAGGGCTCTACGCAGCAGTCCTACCTTCCGTCGAGCTCTTCGAGTTTCGAGAGTGATGAGTATTGTTACAGCTTCAAGCGATTCCAGGACGATTCCCATGCATGCAGTAGTTCAAGAAGGTTTACAGACCGACGGAAAACATTGCTGGGAGGTACAATGAGGCCACAATCGGAAGAGTTTTGAGGTTTCCCGTTGACGATCATGAAAGGTGCACGGTGAGAGAAAAATGTTTGAAATTCGAAATTTTAAAATTAAATTAAAGTGATAAAGAGAAAAAATATGGCAAACTCGTGCTTAAACTTGTATTGTTTTATTGACAAAAGCTTATTTAAAATAAATTAAGTGTTTTACTTCGTAACTATAAACGTTATCAGCTGAAAAAAAATCTGCGAAACTGTTTGAAAAAAAAATATTGCAATAGAAATTAATATGCTTATCATTCATTTTCTAAATCTCCTCCTTGGCATAAAACTAAGTTTTTGATAAAAATTATCCTGTTTTTTCATACCAAATTATATCATTCCTCACGAAAAAATTAGTTGCAAAAAATAGACTCCAACTAAGAATTATGAATGAGGAATTGTAGTTTTCAGAGCACTTAAAAGCTTCAAATTTTAGTAAGTTTTTTTTAATTTAGTAAGTTTTTTTTTAAATTTTTCTTACTCTTGGTAACACCTTTATTTACAAGCAATAACTGTTCCAAAATGGATTATGATGTAACACACAGCTGAAAGGAACTCCAAAACTCTGTTTTGTACCTCAAAAGAACTTATTGTATCTTGATTATTCACCAATGAAACCGAATTTGAAATTTGAAAAAGCTTCAAATTTGAAAACCGATGTGCTAATTTTGCTGTTGTTTTTTTTTTTCTATTCTAACCAAAACAATAAAAAGTATCAAAATATTGTGCAAAACATGCTGCAATTCCATTTGAAAAGAGCATAATCCGAAAAAAGTTCTCCAATCCGGCTCAAAATTTGTCTAAGGGGTTCCTTGGCCAAAATAATAAAAACTGTTTTTTTTTGCCATTAGGGTGACCTAAATTTTTCAAAGGTCATAACTCTGAGCCGTTTCAACCGATTTTAGCTCTCCTTGACGCAAATGAAAGAATATTAATAGGGCCTTTAAGGAGAAATAGTTTAATGTCAAAAAAAAATAGTCTAACATTTGAAAAAGTCGTCTGGAAATGTAAATAAAAAACGTTACTTAATCCACCTTTAGGTGGTTGGTGCCTTTCTCATATTCATAAAGTCAATACATTCAGTAAAAATAGCAACATTCCCCCTTAACATATTTAAGAAATCAACTTTATTACTCGTTTCTTCTGATATGGTTCGCAGACCATCAATATTTCTGGCTCATCGGCAAGGTCTAATAAAAAAAACCTATCCAACGATAGTTCGTATGGAAGATTCAGACAATATTTTTATCACAATATCTGAAATCAAACCTCTAAAAAGTATATAAATAACACTTAAGTGCCAATAACTTTTAATAGGGTTGTCAGATCCTTGATGTTTTAGGCTCATTTGAAAGGTCTTTTGATTATCTAACTAACGATGGGTCGCATGATAGACCCGGACATCATTTTTACTGAAATATCTGAGATCCGGCCTCCAAAAAGTGTAACACTTAAGTGCCAATAACTTTTGATAGGATTGTCAGATCCTTGATGTTTAAGGCTCATTTGAAAGGTCTTTCGATTATCTAACTAACGATGGGTCGCATGATGGACCCGGACATCATTTTCATTGAAATATCTGAGATCCGGCCTCCAAAAAGTGTATAAATAACACTTAAGTGCTAATAACTTTTGATAGGGTTATCAGATCTTCAATGTTTTGGGCTCATTGGAAAGGTCTTTTTAATACCTTTCTGAAAATGTATAACATGACAGGGTTTCATAGCATAGCATAGCATAGCATTGGTGTCTACCCGTAGCTGCTACTTCGTTATTGACCAGGACCCCCAAACATTGCTCCGTGGACCACAGATGAAAAGTAGGAACCAATCATCACCCCTTCGCAATTTTCAAAGGTCCCTATCGTGCTGATCAATACCGACGCCGGCCACGACCAGTGGTAAGACACGGGGAAGTGGATGGGAATGTTAGCCGATACTTGAGTGATGGGACCGCCAAATCGACTGCGTCTCCGACAAAGTATCACATGAGTTTTGAGGGGTTAGTAAGATGGGTATGAGGTCAGGATTCACTGTGGTAGGTGATGCGACCATGAGCAATTTGTTTATGGGTTGAAATTTTAAAAATCTTAGGCAGCCGGCTGCGGAAAGATAGCTATCTAGGGATTTAAATATAGTATTAATTCGACCGCAATTCTCCAGAAATTCTCCGTCGGCGTGCCTTCCGATCAACGGTGATGTAGGAAGGGCTTCATTCATTAAAATTATTTTATATCATAAGCCTTAAAACATATCCGTCGACGTGCCTTCCGATCCTCGATGATATGGAAAGGACTTAATCCAGCAATACGACTTGCTTGTCTCAAAAAACAAAAATCGGATCGTTTCTATCGAAAACTATATAAAGAGAACAAAAATAAAATTCATCGGCCAACGAACGCGTGAACAAAAAATAAATGAAAAAAGAAGAAGAAGAAATCCAATCACCCCATGTACACAAATAGCGACACAAAAGAGACGGAAAATAACACGAAAAAAAACAGGACTGCGCGTCCACACAGGCACCGCACTACTGATGCCATTATTTAATTATAATGACCAATCACCCCATGCACTCGAACAGCGACATAAAAGAGACGGAAAATAACACGAAAAAACAGGACTGCGCGTCCACACAGGCACCGCACTACTGATGCCATTATTTAATTATAATGACCAATCACCCCATGCACTCAAACAGCGACATAAAAGAGACGGAAAATAACACGAAAAAACAGGACTGAGCGTCCACACAGGCACCGCACTACTGATGCCATTATTTAATTATAATGACCAATCACCCCATGCACTCGAACAGCGACACAAAAGAGACGGAAAATAGCACGAAAAAAACAGGACTGAGCGTCCACACAGGCACCGCACTACTGATGCCATTATTTAATTATAATGACCAATCACCCCATGCACTCGAACAGCGACACAAAAGAGACGGAAAATAACACGAAAAAACAGGACTGAGCGTCCACACAGGCACCGCACTACTGATGCCATTATTTAATTATAATGACCAATCACCCCATGCACTCGAACAGCGACACAAAAGAGACGGAAAATAACACGAAAAAACAGGACTGAGCGTCCACACAGGCACCTCACTACTGATGCCATTATTTAATTATAATGACCAATCACCCCATGCACTCGAACAGCGACATAAAAGAGACGGAAAATAACACGAAAAAACAGGACTGCGCGTCCACACAGGCACCTCACTACTGATGCCATTATTTAATTATAATGACCAATCACCCCATGCACTCGAACAGCGACACAAAAGAGACGGAAAATAACACGAAAAAACAGGACTGCGCGTCCACACAGGCACCTCACTACTGATGCCATTATTTAATTATAATGACCAATCACCCCATGCACTCGAACAGCGACATAAAAGAGACGGAAAATAACACGAAAAAACAGGACTGCGCGTCCACACAGGCACCTCACTACTGATGCCATTATTTAATTATAATGACCAATCACCCCATGCACTCGAACAGCGACATAAAAGAGACGGAAAATAACACGAAAAAAAAAACAGGACTGCGCGTCCACACAGGCACCTCACTACTGATGCCATTATTTAATTATAATGACCAATCACCCCATGCACTCGAACAGCGACACAAAAGAGACGGAAAATAACACGAAAAAACAGGACTGCGCGTCCACACAGGCACCTCACTACTGATGCCATTATTTAATTATAATGACCAATCACCCCATGCACTCGAACAGCGACATAAAAGAGACGGAAAATAACACGAAAAAACAGGACTGCGCGTCCACACAGGCACCTCACTACTGATGCCATTATTTAATTATAATGACCAATCACCCCATGCACTCGAACAGCGACATAAAAGAGACGGAAAATAACACGAAAAAAAAAACAGGACTGCGCGTCCACACAGGCACCTCACTACTGATGCCATTATTTAATTATAATGACCAATCACCCCATGCACTCGAACAGCGACATAAAAGAGACGGAAAATAACACGAAAAAACAGGACTGCGCGTCCACACAGGCACCTCACTACTGATGCCATTATTTAATTATAATGACCAATCACCCCATGCACTCGAACAGCGACATAAAAGAGACGGAAAATAACACGAAAAAAAAAACAGGACTGAGCGTCCACACAGGCACCGCACTACTGATGCCATTATTTAATTATAATGACCAATCACCCCATGCACTCGAACAGCGACACAAAAGAGACGGAAAATAACACGAAAAAACAGGACTGCGCGTCCACACAGGCACCTCACTACTGATGCCATTATTTAATTATAATGACCAATCACCCCATGCACTCGAACAGCGACATAAAAGAGACGGAAAATAACACGAAAAAACAGGACTGCGCGTCCACACAGGCACCTCACTACTGATGCCATTATTTAATTATAATGACCAATCACCCCATGCACTCGAACAGCGACATAAAAGAGACGGAAAATAACACGAAAAAAAAAACAGGACTGCGCGTCCACACAGGCACCTCACTACTGATGCCATTATTTAATTATAATGACCAATCACCCCATGCACTCGAACAGCGACATAAAAGAGACGGAAAATAACACGAAAAAAAAAACAGGACTGAGCGTCCACACAGGCACCGCACTACTGATGCCATTATTTAATTATAATGACCAATCACCCCATGCACTCGAACAGCGACACAAAAGAGACGGAAAATAACACGAAAAAACAGGACTGCGCGTCCACACAGGCACCTCACTACTGATGCCATTATTTAATTATAATGACCAATCACCCCATGCACTCGAACAGCGACATAAAAGAGACGGAAAATAACACGAAAAAAAAAACAGGACTGCGCGTCCACACAGGCACCTCACTACTGATGCCATTATTTAATTATAATGACCAATCACCCCATGCACTCGAACAGCGACATAAAAGAGACGGAAAATAACACGAAAAAAAAAACAGGACTGAGCGTCCACACAGGCACCGCACTACTGATGCCATTATTTAATTATAATGACCAATCACCCCATGCACTCGAACAGCGACACAAAAGAGACGGAAAATAACACGAAAAAACAGGACTGCGCGTCCACACAGGCACCTCACTACTGATGCCATTATTTAATTATAATGACCAATCACCCCATGCACTCGAACAGCGACATAAAAGAGACGGAAAATAACACGAAAAAAAAAACAGGACTGAGCGTCCACACAGGCACCGCACTACTGATGCCATTATTTAATTATAATGACCAATCACCCCATGCACTCGAACAGCGACATAAAAGAGACGGAAAATAACACGAAAAAAAAAACAGGACTGCGCGTCCACACAGGCACCTCACTACTGATGCCATTATTTAATTATAATGACCAATCACCCCATGCACTCGAACAGCGACATAAAAGAGACGGAAAATAACACGAAAAAAAAAACAGGACTGCGCGTCCACACAGGCACCTCACTACTGATGCCATTATTTAATTATAATGACCAATCACCCCATGCACTCGAACAGCGACATAAAAGAGACGGAAAATAACACGAAAAAACAGGACTGCGCGTCCACACAGGCACCTCACTACTGATGCCATTATTTAATTATAATGACCAATCACCCCATGCACTCGAACAACGACATAAAAGAGACGGAAAATAACACGAAAAAAAAACAGGACTGAGCGTCCACACAGGCACCGCACTACTGATGCCATTATTTAATTATAATGACCAATCACCCCATGCACTCGAACAGCGACACAAAAGAGACGGAAAATAACACGAAAAAACAGGACTGCGCGTCCACACAGGCACCTCACTACTGATGCCATTATTTAATTATAATGACCAATCACCCCATGCACTCGAACAGCGACATAAAAGAGACGGAAAATAACACGAAAAAAAAAACAGGACTGCGCGTCCACACAGGCACCTCACTACTGATGCCATTATTTAATTATAATGACCAATCACCCCATGCACTCGAACAGCGACATAAAAGAGACGGAAAATAACACGAAAAAAAAAACAGGACTGAGCGTCCACACAGGCACCGCACTACTGATGCCATTATTTAATTATAATGACCAATCACCCCATGCACTCGAACAGCGACACAAAAGAGACGGAAAATAACACGAAAAAAACAGGACTGCGCGTCCACACAGGCACCTCACTACTGATGCCATTATTTAATTATAATGACCAATCACCCCATGCACTCGAACAGCGACATAAAAGAGACGGAAAATAACACGAAAAAAAAAACAGGACTGAGCGTCCACACAGGCACCGCACTACTGATGCCATTATTTAATTATAATGACCAATCACCCCATGCACTCGAACAGCGACACAAAAGAGACGGAAAATAACACGAAAAAACAGGACTGCGCGTCCACACAGGCACCTCACTACTGATGCCATTATTTAATTATAATGACCAATCACCCCATGCACTCGAACAGCGACATAAAAGAGACGGAAAATAACACGAAAAAAAAACAGGACTGCGCGTCCACACAGGCACCTCACTACTGATGCCATTATTTAATTATAATGACCAATCACCCCATGCACTCGAACAGCGACATAAAAGAGACGGAAAATAACACGAAAAAACAGGACTGCGCGTCCACACAGGCACCTCACTACTGATGCCATTATTTAATTATAATGACCAATCACCCCATGCACTCGAACAGCGACATAAAAGAGACGGAAAATAACACGAAAAAAAAAACAGGACTGAGCGTCCACACAGGCACCGCACTACTGATGCCATTATTTAATTATAATGACCAATCACCCCATGCACTCGAACAGCGACACAAAAGAGACGGAAAATAACACGAAAAAACAGGACTGCGCGTCCACACAGGCACCTCACTACTGATGCCATTATTTAATTATAATGACCAATCACCCCATGCACTCGAACAGCGACATAAAAGAGACGGAAAATAACACGAAAAAACAGGACTGCGCGTCCACACAGGCACCTCACTACTGATGCCATTATTTAATTATAATGACCAATCACCCCATGCACTCGAACAGCGACATAAAAGAGACGGAAAATAACACGAAAAAAAAAACAGGACTGCGCGTCCACACAGGCACCTCACTACTGATGCCATTATTTAATTATAATGACCAATCACCCCATGCACTCGAACAGCGACATAAAAGAGACGGAAAATAACACGAAAAAACAGGACTGCGCGTCCACACAGGCACCTCACTACTGATGCCATTATTTAATTATAATGACCAATCACCCCATGCACTCGAACAGCGACACAAAAGAGACGGAAAATAGCACGAAAAAACAGGACTGAGCGTCCACACAGGCACCGCACTACTGATGCCATTATTTAATTATAATGACCAATCACCCCATGCACTCGAACAGCGACATAAAAGAGACGGAAAATAACACGAAAAAACAGGACTGCGCGTCCACACAGGCACCTCACTACTGATGCCATTATTTAATTATAATGACCAATCACCCCATGCACTCGAACAGCGACATAAAAGAGACGGAAAATAACACGAAAAAAAAAACAGGACTGCGCGTCCACACAGGCACCTCACTACTGATGCCATTATTTAATTATAATGACCAATCACCCCATGCACTCGAACAGCGACATAAAAGAGACGGAAAATAACACGAAAAAACAGGACTGCGCGTCCACACAGGCACCTCACTACTGATGCCATTATTTAATTATAATGACCAATCACCCCATGCACTCGAACAGCGACATAAAAGAGACGGAAAATAACACGAAAAAAAAAACAGGACTGAGCGTCCACACAGGCACCGCACTACTGATGCCATTATTTAATTATAATGACCAATCACCCCATGCACTCGAACAGCGACACAAAAGAGACGGAAAATAACACGAAAAAACAGGACTGCGCGTCCACACAGGCACCTCACTACTGATGCCATTATTTAATTATAATGACCAATCACCCCATGCACTCGAACAGCGACATAAAAGAGACGGAAAATAACACGAAAAAAAAACAGGACTGAGCGTCCACACAGGCACCGCACTACTGATGCCATTATTTAATTATAATGACCAATCACCCCATGCACTCGAACAGCGACACAAAAGAGACGGAAAATAGCACGAAAAAACAGGACTGAGCGTCCACACAGGCACCGCACTACTGATGCCATTATTTAATTATAATGACCAATCACCCCATGCACTCGAACAGCGACACAAAAGAGACGGAAAATAACACGAAAAAACAGGACTGAGCGTCCACACAGGCACCGCACTACTGATGCCATTATTTAATTATAATGACCAATCACCCCATGCACTCGAACAGCGACACAAAAGAGACGGAAAATAGCACGAAAAAACAGGACTGAGCGTCCACACAGGCACCGCACTACTGATGCCATTATTTAATTATAATGACCAATCACCCCATGCACTCGAACAGCGACACAAAAGAGACGGAAAATAACACGAAAAAACAGGACTGAGCGTCCACACAGGCACCGCACTACTGATGCCATTATTTAATTATAATGACCAATCACCCCATGCACTCGAACAGCGACACAAAAGAGACGGAAAATAACACGAAAAAACAGGACTGAGCGTCCACACAGGCACCGCACTACTGATGCCATTGTTTAATTATAATGACCAATCACCCCATGCACTCGAACAGCGACATAAAAGAGACGGAAAATAACACGAAAAAACAGGACTGCGCGTCCACACAGGCACCTCACTACTGATGCCATTATTTAATTATAATGACCAATCACCCCATGCACTCGAACAGCGACATAAAAGAGACGGAAAATAACACGAAAAAACAGGACTGCGCGTCCACACAGGCACCTCACTACTGATCAATGTATAACATGACAGGGTTTCTTACAAAAACCACCCTTTTTACAATCTTCCGGACATACGCCAAAATCGTTTTTTTAGCATAACTTTTGAAGTACTTTACTAAACTTCATAATTTTCAATAGGGACTTATGGGACCCCAAGACGAATCGAATGAGACCAAAACGGTCCAAATCGGTTAAGCCAGTGCTAAGATAATTGAGTGCATATTTTTTGGTGCACAGACCCACATCCCCACACACACACACACACACACACACACACACACACACACACACACACACACACACACACACACACACACACACACACACACACACACACACACACACACACACACACACACACACACACACACACACACACACACACACAGACATTTGCTCAGAATTTGATTCTGAGTCGATAGGTATACGTGAAGGTGGGTCTACGAGGTCAAAATAAGAAGTTCATTTTTCGAGTGATTTTATAGCCTTTCCTCAGTAAGGTGAGGAAGGCAAAAATAAGAGATGTCAATTATTTGAAAATAAAAACTGGGTTTTCCGAATTGACTCGTGCAAAAAAAAAAATCACAAAATAGCTACACAATCAGGGTTCTAACCGCGACAAAACAAAAATCAAGTCAAAATTCTGGAAATTTTCTGTCAAAACATTTCCAAAACAATTGGACGGAGTCAGGACCGAGTCCATATCCTGCCCAACATACGAGAATTTCCCCTTTATTTTTTCATGTAATCTAATCCCTCAGCAGTGTTGCAAATGAGTCATAGAAAAACTATCATTTGATTATCTCTGCACCAAGAACATCCGAGAGTATAGCGGCCGTCACTATAGCTTGTGAGATCTCTTCTGGTGTGTCGTGATTCCCAGCGATGTCTAACTAAATTTTGAATTACCTTAAGTTTAATTTTACAAATCATTGTGCTGCTGATGGAATCATCACAAAAAAATCTGTTCTCCAATTCCGTACTGAAACTACTCTGCAGCACTGAAATGGGTGCTGAAAAGTTTATCAGTACTTGTATCGAAACGTAATACTTTCCAAAATTGTTTTGATTTTATCGGAGAATCGACTCGTTGGACAAATGTGCATTTCGTGCTGAAATAAACTTCTTTTGCCTTCCTCACTGAGGTAAGGCTATAATCCTGCTCTAAAATTGAACTTTTTATTAAAAGCTCGAAAACCCACCTTCATGTATACATTTCGACTCAGAATCGAAAACTGAACAAATGTCTGTGTGTATGTGTGTGTGTATGTGTGTGTGTATGTGTGTGTGTATGTGTGTGTGTATGTGTGTGTGTATGTGTGTGTGTATGTGACCAATAATGTCACTCAGTTTTCTCAGCACTGGCTGAACCGATTTTGACCAAACCAGTCGCATTCGACTTGGTTTAGGGTCCCATACGGTGCTATTGAATTGTTTGAAGTTTCGATAAGTAGTTCAAAAGTTATGTATAAAAATGTGTTTTCGCATTTTTTTGGATGTTGAATAAATGGCAGTAAACTGAACCAAACATCATCATGTTATACATCGTTAGTTAGGTAATTGAAAGACCTTTCCAACGAGTCCACAACATTGAAGATCTGGCAACCCTGTCTCGAGTTATAACCACTTAAGTGATATTTATGTACTTTATTGTAGCCGGATCTCATTTAAATGTATATAAACAATGTCCGGATCCTTCATCCGACTCATCGTTGGTTAGGTAATCGAAAGACCTTTCCAACGAATCTAAAACATTGAAGATCTGGCAACCCTGTCTCGAGTTTTGACCACTTAAGTGATATTTATGTACTTTTTTTGTAGCCGGATCTCACTCAAATGTATGTAAACAATGTCCGGATCCATCATCCGACCCATCGTTGGTTAGGTAATCAAGAGACCTTTCCAACGAGTCCACAACATTGAAGATCTGGCAACCCTGTCTCGAGTTATAACCACTTAAGTGATATTTATGTACTTTTTTGTAGCCGGATCTCATTTAAATGTATGTAAACAATGTCCGGATCCTTCATCCGACCCATCGTTGGTTAGGTAATCGAGAGACCTTTCCAACGAGTCTACAACATTGAAGATCTGGCATCCCTGTCTCGAGTTATAACCACTTAAGTGATATTTATGTACTTTTTTGTAGCCGGATCTCACTTAAATGTATGTAAACAATGTCCGGATCCTTCATCCGACCCATCGTTGGTTAGGTAATCGAGAGACCTTTCCAACGAGTCCACAACATTAAAGATCTGGCAACCCTGTCTCGAGTTATAACCACTTAAGTGATATTTATGTACTTTTTTGTAGCCGGATCTCATTTAAATGTATGTAAACAATTTCCGGATCCTTCATCCGACCCATCGTTGGTTAGGTAATCGAGAGACCTTTCCAACGAGTCCACAACATTGAAGATCTGGCAACCCTGTCTCGAGTTATAACCACTTAAGTGATATTTATGTACTTTTTTGTAGCCGGATCTCACTTAAATGTATGTAAATAATGTCCGGATCCATCAATCGACCCATTGTTGGTAAGGTAATCGAAAGACCTTTCCAACGAGTCTACAACATTGAAGATCTGGCAACCCTGTCTCGAGTTATAACCACTTAAGTGATATTTATGTACTTTTTTGTAGCCGGATCTCATTTAAATGTATGTAAACAATGTCCGGATCCTCCATCCGACCCATCGTTGGTTAGGTAATCGAGAGACCTTTCCAACGAGTCCACAACATTGAAGATCTGGCAACCCTGTCTCGAGTTATAACCACTTAAGTGATATTTATGTACTTTTTTGTAGCCGGATCTCACTTAAATGTATGTAAACAATGTACGGATCATCATCCGACCCATCGTTGGTAAGGTAATCGAAAGACCTTACAAAGAGTCTAAAACATTGATGATCTGGCAACCCTGTCTCAAGCTATGACCACTTATGATACCACTTATGAGCCCTTGAGTGATATGTGTATTTTTTTGTATTCCGGAACTTAACGAACTTAGACGAAATTTGTGTGCAAACAAATCATATCACATATCACCCATTGCAAACTAAAAAAGTGTCAAACGAAAAAGAGACTAACCACCGGGCTTGCCACCGGGGGTTGAGTGCAGTTTGATTAAAGTCATCTTTAACTTTTCATTCCCCTGACACTTAGTTTGAACTAAAAGGATACCATCAAAATTAAAATTACAATCAAATCACAGATTGTACTTTGTGCCTTAACTTTTGCGAAACTATTCTTTTTTAGAAACTGGATCTCAATATTTTTTTAGTTTCCGTATTATGAACTCATTCCTACCCACACGTCACCGAGTATAGTACAAAAGCGTTGTTAAAACAAATGACGCTCCAGCCGTTTTATCTCAAACATTACCTTCGTGATAAGAAGTTCGACCTCCAGCTGCCGCTCGAGTGTAGTTTGACAGTGGTCTGTTTTGTTCCGTCGGGTTTGTCCGTTTGTCCAGGATGACCGGCTTGAATTGTCATTTTCGTTAGGCCATCGTCAAGAAGTGCCCGATAGCAGAATCAATATTTCGCATCGCAGACGCTTTTACAAACGATCTGATTCCTGTAATTTCGACACAAAAAACTTAAAAATAATCATGTAAATAAATTCGCAAAGCATTACCTATCGCCTACGAAGTGGCCACGCAGCATTTTCGCTAATTTTTCATGTGAAAAAAAACAACCCGCCACATTTTGTTCGAACAGGATCGAACAAAACCAAGTTGACGTTTTTTTTTATTTTCGTATCGTTCCTCACTCATTGACAGAAAGTGTCACATTACACAAAACAAAACAATAAAACTTAAGGCTGCGTACTTTCGTCGAATTCATCGATGAACGATTAAATGGGCTGTATACTGTACACTGTAACTGAAAATCACTGCAGTGTCAGTCATTCCCTCCCTGTTAGACTGAAGTCCGGCGGTCGTGCGATTCGAAGCGTTATCTTTCAATATCGATTGTGTCCTGCCATTTTCGAGCGTTTGTCGTGCATTTAATCGAATGTCAAAGGTGACATCTGCAGTTCGTGTTGATTCTAGTAGGCTACGCAATTGGATGACAGTTCAATTTTTTTCAGAGACCGCCACGAAAAGTTTTTTTATGAGGGAAAATTAAAAATAATTAAAACAAAAATAATTGATTGTGCAGATTCCGATGTGTTAATCCGGAAGGCGTGAGCGACGGGCTCGATGCTCAAATCAAAGCCCACGGGGTCAAATTCTGGGACTTTCTGAACCAGCAAAACGGTAAAATGCAAGAGGTAAATTCAGAATAGTTTTTGATTCTCATCTATTGCTGACTCAAATCCTTTTTCAGGAATCTGAATTTTCAAGTGACTCATCAAGCTTTCATCATCCAACATCCAGGAAATTTTTGGGACCTCGGAATACCAAATTTTTCTGCCAGTATGGCCAAGATTGTGGATTATTTGTTGTAAAAACAGGATAATAAAAATGTGTTGATCAAAACATAATAATTTTCATTTAAACAACCCAAAAATCCGAAACGTAAGCATCCGACAATCGCAGGACATTCTAAATAACAATGGCGCCCGAAAACGGCCCGACAACGGCCCGTCAACGTCGATTTTCTCAAACGTCGATTTCGACGAGCGTCGGACGAAGTGTTGCATATACGCACGAAAAGGGCCCGAATTCCGTCGGACAAACCGTCGGAATTCGGGCCGTTTTGTCGAGCCGTCGGGCGGATTTCGGGCCGTTGTCGGCCCTGTCCGTCTGTCAGGGCTGTTAAACTGAAGTCCGGCGGTCGTGCGATTTTAGGCGTTATCTCTCGATGTCGATTGTTTCCTGCCATTTTCGAGCGTTTGTCGTGCATTTGATCGAATGTCAAATGTGACATCTGCAGTTCGTGTTGGTACTAGTAGGCTACGCAATTTGATGACAAATCAGTTTTTTTTTTCAAGTCCATCCAGAAAAGTTTCATAGTTTAAAGTGAAAAAATTGTGATAATTTTATCTTTTGTACTAAGTTATGTTCCAGATTCAGCAGCATGACGAAACCAACGAGACAAACAAATGAATGAGGTAAATATATTCAAATTGTGGTGTGTTCACTATTTTTGCACATCAAACTTTGATTTCAGATGATGGTGAAAATTGCTGGTTTTGCCACTAGAGATTAACAACGGACACCAAGAATGAAGCTCATAAGAGTTCCGGCATTAAAATGTGGAATGTGGAAAAGAAGAGAGAATAATAAAATGCTAATGAAATCTCTTTTATTTCAATCAAATTAACTAAAAAATCCGAAACGTGAGCACCCGACAGTGGCAGGACAATCTAAATAACAAAGGCGCACGAAAACGGCCCGACAACGGCCCGTCAACGTCGATTTTCTCAAACGTCGATTTCGACGATCGTCGGACAAAGTGTTGCATATACGCACGAAAAGGGCCCGAATTCCGTCGGACAAACCGTCGGAATTCGGGCCGTTTTGTCGAGCCGTCCGGCCGTTTTCGGGCCGTTGTCGGCCCCGTCCGTCAGTCAGGGTTATAGGGAGCGTTCTTTTATTACGTAACGCAAAATTTGGGATTTTTGACTCCCCTCCCCCCCCTTTGTAACAAATCGTAACAGATGAGCCATCCCCCTACCCCCCCTGTAACGCGTAACGCAAGGTCTTTTTGCAAATTTTTATGAGTGCTTATATGAAAATTTTGCGTTACGTAACAGAATTTTTCAGCACACCCCCCCTCCCCCAATTTTCGTAACATTTCGTAACAGACACCGACACCCCCTCCCCCCCCTAACTGCGTTACGTAATAAAAGAACGCTCCCATACACGCCGAAACGGGGGGCGCCTGGCGGGCGTTTTGTCTTGGGCGCTGCGCCAGACGTCTGGCAGAATTTCCCCCCGACTGGCCCAAGATTTTTGCCCGAATTCTTGCGAATATGCAACAAACCGGTCGTGCACGATTGAGGCGAACGAACCGTTTGGCCCGGTTCAAACGGTTATGCATTTTGACAGATGGGATATGCCAGACACACGCCGATTTTGCACCAGATTTTCGGAGGACTGCGGTAAATGAATTAGCGCAAATCTGGCAGAAAATCGGACGTATTTCGTGGAGCGATTTTCTTCTTGGTTTTCTTCTTTTAAAAATCCCATTAATAGAAAAAAGTGTTTACAAAATAAAACAAATTTTGACTGTCTCGGCGTGATGATTATAGTTTATTTATTATAAAAATACATTTTAAAAAGGGGGTTGGTTAAAGAGCCGCTGTCTTCACAAAGCGGACCATCTTTATCTTCACTTCTTCCGGTCGCGGTCTTATTTTTTGTGAAATCGTCCAAGGTCTCGGCACCGAAGCCAGGAAAAGGACAAACACCGATGAGTACAGCTCTAGGGCGGGTTGATGACGGTAGAAGAGTGCGTCACGCCGAACATGGCCACGCTCAAGGTGCCGCCCTGGAACTCCTGCAGATTTAGCTTGCCGTCGTGAGCCTTCGCCGCCAGCGATTTCCTTGGAGATATTGGACAGTCCCTCGTGGTCCGCGCCGAACACGATCGGTGTCACGTGCACGGCGTCAAATCTAGAAGCGAAAATTGAACTTTGTCAAATGGAGATCATCTTGCGAATAACGGTCCGACTCACTGGGGATGGTGTCCATTCTGGCGGAGTTCGGCTCCGGGGCCGTCTTGCAAACAATCGCGGCCGTCTTGATAATAAAGTCGATGATCGACAGCTTGACGCCGTCCTTTTCGAGATGCTAAAATCGATTTAAAGTCAGCGTGAGTATTTCGTGATTGGGTTTTAGCTACACTAATAATATGTTTAGTTACACGCAAACATAGGCAAATCGAGTAGAATAACTCGTCTGTCAAAATCAGCTTTGCCTTTGTTATCGAGAAATCAAAAGTGCAACATGGAGTTAAACTTTTTGTCAAGCTTCTGTGAAGTTTACCACGACAGTTTCGAAAATTTAACTCCATGTTACCGGCTCACATCTCTCTTTTTAATTTCTCGATACCACGAGCACGTGGTAAACAGCTGGTTTTTGCAGGCGATTGATCTACTCGATTTGCCTATGTATGTGTAAAAATAGTATAAATAAAATCAGCTTGGAATTCAGCCAATCATAGAGTTATCTACAAGCGCATGTATTGCGTGTACGTACATGAAAAAGATTGAGGTTAAATATTGTACCGGCCAGCAAAACAAATGGTGTGCTAGTGTGCGTGAGAGCAGGCTTAGATAACTCTATAAAAAACAAAACATTACTTCAAATACAAGTACTAACACAGAATCATGGTGTACGTTAGAGAAACCGTGGAGATCTCTATTCCAGAAATTTTAAAATTTACGGCAAGTTTGTTGGTCCATCTGAAAAATCTTTTAAATATGGGTCCCATAGTAAAAATGTTCACAAACCAGTCCCGCGTTGAAAAATCATGTCCTAAACTTGCGTTTGCGTATGCGATCCTGCGTGTTTCCTATTGTAGACTAGGCTTGAGAATTTTGGCTCGATTTCGAGCCAGATTGACTCGAGCCTGAATCGAGTCGAGGCTCGAGCAAAAATTCTCAGGGGACCAAAATCAAAATACAAAAAAAAAGTTCGATAGTTCCGTTATCGTTATCGCTTCAAATAAAATCGGTAAACGCACTTCGAAAGGAACCGGTCAAGAAAAAAATGACATGGGCAGCAGCGGCAGCTAAAGCAAGCCAGAGAGGTTGAAGAAAAGCCCCAAGAAATCGATCCCTCTCTTTTGTTCTGCTGTTCGTAAAGCTCCCAGTTAACTCAATCCGAATTCTGAAACGGAATCTAATTAGAATCGTATACAAATTCCGTTTCAAACGCAACAACCGGTTCCGTGTTCGAACCGGTTGTTGCGTTTGAAACGGAATTTGTATACGATTCTAATTAGATTCCGTTTCAGAATTCGGATTGATTTGACTGGGCTGTTTCTTGCTCCCTTTCCTTCCGATCTGCGCACTAGCCTTAAAGGACAAAACGTGTTAATAATCGGCACGCTTATGAGTAAAACGGCGCACGCTTTTGGCCCTATTTTGGACCCTTTTCCCATCTGGGAAGTGTACATGATTTTCCGTGTGGTAAGTTTTCATGGAAAAGTATTACAGATATTTTTAAATTGTATACAGTATTCTCTTTTTCGCAGTCTGAGCACACTGGTATGGGATGATCTCGCGAACTTTGCTCTCGCATCGTTCAGTTGCAATTTGATCGTGAAGGCAGAGGGCGATTGTGAACACGGTAAGTAAAAAGTAGTCGGTGGGTAGGTCAAGACTGACACCATCTTGCAAGATTGGTTTTAGATCAATTCGTAAGATGGTTGCAGTGGTGACATGGCTTTTTTTAATCCTTCGGCAGTGGCGTACGTGTATATTCGTTGTATTGTTAATTTGGTTTTGGTTAACCGCGGTGGATTTTCTTAAAATAATTCGTTGGCGTCGAACATCGAACTGTCAAAAAACTATCGCGGTGGATACTTTTCTATCACAGTTTTGTTTTTGTAAAATTAATGTGGTAGATGCTTTGGTGAATTTTCGACCGTTCGAATTATTTTAAGAAAATCAGCCGCGGTTAACCAAAATCAAATTAACAATACAACTATTGTGTAACTTGTAGAAAACAATAAAAGACTTGACTGCCGGAGGATTAAAAAACAAAATGGTGGATGATAGGTTCTTTTTAATGGAATACCCGATTCGAGTAGAGAGCCTCTTGATCCGTCTCTCTCAAAATTTAATATTGCTCCAAATGCCGTGTTTTCAATTAATTTGACCAAAACCACATTGGGGGTAGTGAAATTTAAAAGTGATTAAAATAGTGAATCGTGCATAAATCATGTGGTTTCAAATGTCTGGACCAATAATTGAAAATGGCGGATAAGCATTTTGACGGCTGGAATTAATTTGCAAGTTCAGAGACTTGTTCCAGAATTTTTACAAGCCCGCAAAACAAATTGTGTACTAGGTTATGAAAATAGTTTCCTAAAGAGCTTTATGACACTAGCGCACCATTCATTTTTTTTTTAATTTTAATGCAAACAAAAATATTGACAAGACAACATTTTTTCGATGGATCAACTGTGGTCCCCTTGGAACGAGCTGTCAAGAAGGACCGCGAGGTTTATTTTTCAAAATTGATTTAAAAATCCATTTTAAACTCTGCGGGCGTACAAAAGGTCATTGTACTCAGAAAATAAGCTTTATCGCTGTAAACAATAATATCAGCAATCTAAGCTTCATTTTAGGACCCAATTGTATCGAGAAATTAAAAGTGAGAGTGCGTGCAAAATGGAGTTAAACTTTTTAAGGTGACATGGTAATCTTCACGGCAACTTTACAGAAAGTTTACGGAGCCGGATTGGGCTATGCGAATATTTGTAAATTTGTATGGCTTAATCTTATCCCTCTAACCACCTATGTTGATTGTATTCTACATTTAAAAGGTCAATCGTGGACTTTTGCTAACACGTTTGCGTATTTAAAGGCGTCAATCATAAGCTACGTGGACAACTGTTTTTTCAAGAAGCCTAAAAAAGTTAAACCCCCTGACCCCGTTCCTCCTTTTTAATTTGCCGAAGTGTCCACGTGGACTAAGGATGGCCCTAAATATTATGAATGGTAACGGAATTTTCATTTCAGATGGCGGATGAGTCGATGGAGTTGGGTCCGGCTACTCAGGCCGAAATTTTTGACGTCGAGCAGTTCCTGGAGGATTGTGATGAGGAGTTCGCGTTGGTATGTATTGATTAAATAATAAAAAATATTGATAAAACTTAATGATCCATAAGCGTGTGTGTGTGTGTGTGTGTGTGTGTGTGTGTGTGTGTGTGTGTAACCTTGCAATTTGCTAGTTCCAGCTGTTGAAATGCGTTTTCTTCTAACTTAACGTGCATTGCACAGTGGTCAAGATCGCAAAATTAAGTGTAAAACGGATTTTCCGAAAAATTGTGAAGTTTTGGAGCTTTGGTGTCTTGAGAAGAGTTGTTGCAAATTGAAAGGGTCAACTTTTGGTTTGTTTGAAAATTAGGGTGGTTCATTAGTAGGGTAATTTGGAATTCTAACTTTTCATGTATATTTTTGGGAATTTTGTTGTCTTCTAAAAAGTGGCAATTCAGAGTTTAGTTTTAGCAAAAATTGATATTCGGGGCACTTTTCTCTGAAAAACAAACAATTTTATTTTTGACTGGTCAATTTGGACTTAATGGTCAAAAGTTACAGCCATTTTAAGGTTAAAAAGATGCAAATTAAAAACTAAATATCTCGAAAAAACGCATGCCAATTTTTAAGCACCAGGTTGCATTTGGAGGAGGAGATCCAGCACTACAGACGCTGAAAAAATCTCAGAGGTGTTTTTTTGGAAAATTTTCGAATTTCGTTAGGGTGGTCCTAAAGGTTTTTCCTTGAAAATTTGACTTTTTCAAATGAAGATATCTCGAGTTTAAAGAAAAACACCTCTGAGATTTTTTCAGCGTTTGTAGTGCTGGATCTCCTCTTTCAAATACAACCTAGTGCTTAAAATTTGGCTTGCGCATTTTCGAGATGTTTAAGAATTAGTTTTAAATTTGCATATATTTTTATCTTAAAATGGCTGTAACTTTTGACCCTTAAGTCGTAGAAGGCGTAGATTAAGAGATAAAATTTTGGTGTCTTCGACAAAGTTGCTTGGATTGGCAAGCCCAACAACTTTATAGAAGACAAAAAAACCCAAAAATATTCCTGAAAAGTTAGATTTTTAAAATCACCCTAATAGTGAACCACCCTAATTTTCAACAAAACCAAAAGTTGCCCCTTTCCATTTGCAACAACTCTTCTGAAGACACCGAAGCTCCAAAACTTCACAATTTTTCGGAAAATCCGTTTTCCACTTAATTTTGCGATCTGGGCCACTGTGCATTGTCATGAATTTTCGTTCAAAGGTATAAATTTTGCGTCGCTTTCAATATTTTCACAAAATTCCTTCTACAAGTTGTTTAGAATAGTGCCATACACATGCTGATTTCTTTTGGTAACGATTATCCCATGCCTTGTGAAGTTATGGAAATCGTCATTGATCAATGATTGCCAACTAGGACGTCAATGACTGTGCAACAAAATTATATAAAATATGCAGCACATTTGATTTAGATCAAAATTTTTTTCAGTGGCTTCAACCGGCATATGCTTATTCATTTTGGTGCAGAAATTCGTTAAATTGAATGAGATACAGAGCATTTTAGACTGATCAATTTTCTTCAAAAATGATCAACGGCTTCACCTTAAAGAAGATCCAAGAACACATGGGATAACAGTTTGTCTAATTTTTTAAGAGAATTTAGGCCATTGCTAATATTTTTCAAAGTTTATGTCGCCTCCCCCCCAATCAAAAATCAAACCATCCACATTAACGACCCTCTCTATTGAGCAGTTCTCTAGGATTTCGGTCATTCGATTTTTTGCCTTCCTCACTGAGGTAAGGCTAAAATCCTGCTCTAAAATTGAACTTTTTATTTAAAGCTCGAAAACCCACCTTAATGTATACATATCGACTCAGGATCGAAAACTGAACAAATGTCTGTGTGTATGTGTGTGTGTATGTGTGTGTGTATGTGTGTGTGTATGTGTGTGTGTATGTGTGTGTGTATGTGTGTGTGTATGTGACCAATGATGTCACGCAGTTTTCTCAGCACTGGATGAACCGATTTTGACCAAACCAGTCGCATTCGACTTGGTTTAGGGTCCCATACGGTGCTATTGAATTTTTTGAAGTTTCGATAAGTAGTTCAAAAGTTATGTATAAAAATGTGTTTTCGCATATTTTCGGAAGTTGAATAAATGGCAGTAAACTGAACCAAACATCATCATGTTATACATCGTTAGTTAGGTAATTGAAAGACCTTTCCAACGAGTCTAAAACATTGAAGATCTGGCAACCCTGTCTCGAGTTCTGACCACTTAAGTGATATTTATGTACTTTTTTGTAGCCGGATCTCACTTAAATGTATGTAAACAACGTCCGGATCCATCATCCGACCCATCGTTGGTAAGGTAATCGAAAGACCTTTCCAACTGGTCTAAAACATTGAAGATCTAGCAAACCTGTTCAAGCTATGACCACTTAAGATGCCACTTATGAGCCCTTGAGTGATATGTGTGTTTTTTGTATTCCGTAACTTAACGAAACAGACGAAATTTGTGTCCAAACCCATCATATCACATATCACCCATTGTTGGAAAAGAGTGAGGAAGGCACCAACCACATAGGTGGATTAAGTTAGTTTTTTCCTACTATTACGCTTGCAATTTTTCATCGCCCATGAAAAAGAGAGGAGGCGAATCACGCGAAAGTTATCGCTGCCGAACTTTTCATAGAAAATCAATCAGCCGAAGATTTTTTGTGAATCTCATTGTTTGAATCATTAAAATTCATTTTTTTTGAGTTGATCTCAGTTGAAAGGTTCTCCAAATCTCTTAATTCCACATAAACAAAAAACACAGATTGAATTGAATTGAAAAAAAATCATTTTTGCAATTCCGTCGTGAAACTACTTACTTTTCCTGTCATTCTCGAACGACGAAATAGCCTACTTTTCTGTACCAAAAATTACAGAATCGAATAGCAACACTTTTCAAAATAAATGCTGAAAAGTTCTACTTTTCAGCACTGAAAGCACTTGTTTCGAAAAGTAACACTTTTTAACATTTTTTTGATTTAAACGATTTATTGACAAAATACATAAAAAATTTACTTAAAATTTCACTCAATGGGTGTTTTTTGGAATTGCAAAAAATGTTGGAACTCGTTGCAAAACTTGATTTTTTCAGCACTCTTCGTATTTATCCAACTCGGTGAACTTCGTTGAATAAATGTACGACTCGTGCTGAAAAAATTCTCTTTTTGCAACTTGTTGCATAAACTACTATTATATTGTTTTGTTCATTGTTCATCTTAGGAAAGTGACAGGTCATTTTTTGATGTGTGACGTTACACCTATAGTAATGGGACAAATCGGGACTACAGTCTGAATAGGGACAGCAGGTTTAAGAAATCGGACCATTAGTTGCTGAGATATCGACATTAGAATATAGTGGGTTGTTTGGGTGAGACTTATAAGACATCAATTGTGTTGTTTTTAAACACTTGCACGGCAATATTTCAGCAACTAAGGATCATATCAACAAAGTTCAAAAAAGAAAAATATTGAGCAATTTCTCAGCTTTTTAAAAATATGTTTTTCAAAAGTGGACAAACATGTGCACTCAATTTAAAAAAATAAAAATTTCGGCTATATTAAAAAAAACCCTAAAAATGGCTATAACTTGAAAACGGTGCACTTTATCAAAATATCACAAAAGTACTTTTTGATGGCAAATTTTACATCGAAAAATGAAGTTGAAAATGCGACCAATATCTCGATTTTTTTTTTAAATCAGTATTGCTTGAAAAATTCATAACTCGTTAAAAGATTTTTTGCACAACCTAGACATTTCTGAAAAGTTAGCATTTAATGTCCCCTAAAATATATCCTACAATAAATTAAATTTAAAATAGTGTTTTTTGCAAATAAAACTTTAGTGAAAAAATGTGAAATAAAAAACTACCAATTTTGTTTACTGTGTATCACCTACAACTTTGCCGAAGACACCAAATCGATTAAAAAATTTCTTCAAAAGATACAGATTTTTTGGATTTTCATGCATCATTTTTGTATGGACAGCTGCCAAATTTGTATGAAAAATTAAATGGAAAAACTAATGATGCAAAATGGCTTCTTAAAAACGCATTTTTTTTGTTAATGATGGGAAAATTAAATTATAGGCTGCTTTAGATCCAACATTTCGATTGACATCAAACAGATATTTTCACCACCAAAACAGTGCGATTCTCCCACCATCCCAACCAAAGTCCATGATTCATCAACGCAGGACGGTTTGCATGCAGTGATGCCTGCTCTGTCCTGGTCATCATCGTCGTCAGTGTGATCCAGCAGCAGCAAAACACGCATCATGCAGCATGCAAGCCGGCTAGACTTGCATTCCCCCACAGTCAGGAAAGAAAGCCCCACGTGCTTGCATGATGCACAGCAATGAAGGTTGGTGCGGTGCCTCCCAAACAGAAGCAGCATCATTGAGGCCCGGGTTGAAGGTAAATCTGCTCGAAGGCTTTGATATGTTTATGCTCGTTCTCTCCACCTCTTTGGGAACTTGGGCTTGGTTTGGATCTGGGATCGGGGGCTGCAGGGATATGAACATATTTATTTCAAATTGATTACAACACCAGAACATGCTATTTATGTTTGCGCTTTTCCCGCCGCCCGCTTCGCCCAGAAAATTGGCCGGCAGGGGTGCCAGATTAATAACAAAATAATTTGGTTTGTCATGGTAATCTACCAATAAGATGGACCTTCTTCAAAAATACGGAAAATCTATATAAAAATCACCACATGGTGGTCAAATTTGAAATTTTTACCCTTGATGGTAACATTTCGAAATTCCATCTGGCACCCCTGCTGCTGCTGGTCAGCAGCGTTTGTGCAACAAAACCACATCGAGATGCTGAACGACGAACCCTTTGTTGAGGAGCTGCGCTGCTGCAGTTCTTCCTCCCTTTCGCAAGTGAACACACACACGGACGCACTCGGTGCAGCCGGAATTTATTTATAAACAGTATTTAATGTTAAATTATGTTGGAAGGAGTAAATATTGCCACTAAACTGTCCGAACCGACACCACACACAGTCGAAGGGGAGGAGGAGGTGGTGGGGGTGGTTTAGGGTGAAAGAGAACGAGAATAACCGGAAAAGAACACTGTTCCACTCTCTCCTTCTCTGAGAACGCAAGAACACCGGCTGTGTAAAAAGAGAGATGGAAAAACGATTTTCCGTTAAGATTTATAAGAACATCCGGTAAAACTCGCAAAGGAGCGTCCACGATGGCGCGCAGGGAAAGCTTCTCGGGACGACAACACGATGTATGTGTGTGTGCACTCCGAAGCCAGTCACTTTAAAACTTTATATATCGAGATTAAAATGTTAGCTTTTCAGATCTAAATATCTTGACTGGTTTGCTTCCTTATTTTGATATTCTTGGGTGGTTCCATACTTCTATGCAAGAACATCGTCTGTCCTCCCCCACCTTCCAGTGTGCTCCACATGGGATAATTTTGCATATAATAGCCCTCCAGGAAATGGTTGACTTCAGCTTCCAGCGTAGACTTGATTTTAGATTTGCACAGAAGAAAACAATTTCAAGCTTTTTCTTCGGGGAAGGCTACTGATAATGGACCTAGCTTAGGAAGTAGCTATTTGTTCATTTACATGCTCTTTTCGAGGAGGAGTGGGGTGAACTGTTTGGAATGCTATTAAGGGACCTTGAAATCGTTTGTTGACATGCAAGAGGGTGTATTAGGCTTGTTAAAATTTGTTGCAGATGTTTTTTATCAGCCCATGAAATACCATCTATCGTTTAAAAATACCTCTTCGAAAGCTTATCACTTAAGTAGACATAACATGAGACAGGGTTGCCAGATCTTCTAACATTCAAACTCGTATGTAAGGTTTTTCAATAACCTATCCAACGATGTAAAACATGATGGTATTTCAGAAAATTTCCAGTCACTTATCGAAAAACCGGAAATTTTTTTTTGTAAATTTTGGTAAAACACAGACACACAGATAGCTAGATATTTGTTCAGTTTTCGATAAGTTTACAAATAGATGGCCTTCAGTTTTTGAACATGCAAAAAGAGATATGTTTTTCAATAATTTGCAGCCTGAAACGGTGATGATATAGAAATTTGATGTCAAAGGGACTTTTATGTAAAATTAGACGCCCTATTTGATGGCGTACTCAGTATTCTGAAAAGACGTAGTTTTCTTCGGAAAAAAAAACTCTAAAAATGTTTTAAAAATTCTCCCATTTTCCGTTACTTGACTGTAAAACTTTTTGGAACATGTAATTTTAAGGTAAGTTAAATGTACTTTTCGAATCTACATTAACACAGAAGGGTAATTATTTCAATAGAGCAAAAAAAACATTTAAAATAGCGTGTATCTTTTTAAAACTTTGCAGGGTATTTGTTAAGAGTATAACAATGTTCTTCAAAGTTTAAAGCAATAAATTACAAAAGAAAATGATGAGGTTTGCGATTATAGCGAATTAAACGATTTTTTTTATAAGTTACTTTTTTTGTTTCTCTATGTATCGTCGTGTGTGTCCGTCGCGGGTTGGTGACTATGAACGACCATGATCGACACAACCAACTTTTTCAAAACTATTTTTCGTAAAATCGCAATAACTCGTGAAATCCCTTATGTTTATCTAACATTTTTTGTGGTTGTCTACTTGGGTAATTCTCTGCCAACTCACACGAAATCGGGAAAAGTTGCCCCGACCCCTCTTCGATTTGCGTGAAACTTTGTCCTAAGGAGTAACTTTTGTCCCTGATCACGAATCCAAGGTCCGATTTTTTATATCTCGTGACGGAGGGGCGGTACGACCCCTTCAATTTTTGAACATGCGAAAAAAGAAATGTTGTTCAATAATTTGCAGCCTGAAACGGTGATGAGATAGAAATTTGGTGTCAAAGGGACTTTTATGTAAAATTAGACGCCCGATTTGATGGTGTTATGGAGAATATCGGACACCTTCTCTTGAGCGGATCACACCGGGATGTAGTTGGCAAGTAATCGCTAAAAGCTAATTTATTTTATTAATTCACTAATCATTTCTTCACAGGTAAAGTTACTCACGATTGGTTTCCCGTTCGACTCCTAAATCACCCAACGTCGTGAGCCGTACCAGCCGCAAACACTATAGGTAAGTAAGTAGCTGTTACTAATCAATTCCATAGTTTTTTTTTAAAGGTCCTATAAGCTATTGTATTTCATATGTTTATAGTCTAGAATTCATTGTTTTTAATTTCCTAACCTAACATTTTCTTCCTGAACTAACTTACGTTTTTCTTTCTCTTTCCAGGACTCGATCTACAACACTGTCACCTTGGCCAACAAGGTACGCCGTCAACCACACTCTCGCACAACGAAACGCTTTAAATAATTAGAACTGAATCTACAAACGCTGGCAATAAATTTCACCTTCTCCAAAGAACCAACTGTTCAATTCGTTTTCTTGTGTTTGTTTACGTTTGTTTATTCCGCCCTGTCAGTCAGATAGACTCAAAGCTTGACTGATCCTTACCCACTTTTGGGTTACTTACGGTTCGTACGAGGGGTGTTCGTGCAGAGTATTTCATCCAAGCGAAAAAACACGAAATTTTAAATTGAAACATTTTGTTCTGAATGAAAAAATGACCCTTCTGGGTGCATGTAGATTCGACAAGTACACTAAATTTCCCTTAAAATGACATGTTCCAAAAAATTTGACAGTCGAGTAACGGAAAATGGCAGAGTTTTTTAAACTTTTTTAGTGTTTTTTTCAATGAAAAATACGTTTTTTTCGGAATTCTGAGTACGCCATCAAATCGGGCGTCTAATTTTACATAAATGTCGCTTTGAAACCAAATTTCTGTCTCATCACCGTTGTTTTAGGCTGCAAATTATTGAACAACACATCTTTTTTCGCATGTTCGAAAATTGAAGGGGTCGTACCGCCCCTCCGTCACAAGATATCAAAAATCGGACATCGGGTTCGTGATCAAGGACAAAAGTTTCTCCTTAGGACAAAGTTTCACTTACATCAAAGCGGGGTCGGGGCAACTGCTGTGTGAGTTGGCGGAGAATTACCCACTTATAATTTAAAAAACTATGTAGAACATTGTTGCACTCTAAAAAATAACCCTGCGAAGTTAGAAAAAACACTAAATTTATAAATGAAAAATGTTGTTCTAAATGACAAAATTACCCATCTGGGTTAATGAACAGTATGTAAAAAAGTATTTACACCCCTTGGGCGTCATCCATAAAGTACGTCACGCTCTAGGGGGGGAGGGGGGGTTGTCGCAAGCGTGACAAAGTGTGACAAGGGGGGAAGGGGGGGTTCGTGAGACTGTGACGTCACGCAAGACTTTTTTTTTTAAATGAAAATTTAGTCTTAAACTATATTTAAAAAGAAGTTTAATGTTTGATAAAGTTTACTCATAAATGAAACAAAATACAAGGCTTTAAGGTGAAACCGTTGAACATTTTTGTAGAAAATTAATCATCACTATAAAATATTGTATATATTATATATTATATTCAATTTAACGAGTTTCAGCACCAAAAGGAATCAGCATGTGTCGGTTGTTGCCTTCTTGAAGCCACTGAAGGAATTTTTGATCTAAATTAATTGTACTTCAAAAATTATATAATTTTTGTCATTGACGTCCTAGTTGGCAATCATTGATTAATGACGATTTCCATAACTTAACAAGGAATGGGATAATCGTTACCAAAAGGAATCAGCATGTGTAGGGCACTCTTCTAAACAACTTGTTAAAGGAATTTTGTCAAAATATTGAAAGCGACGCAAAATTTATATCTTCGAAGGAAAAATCATGACAATGATGGAAGTCTTCACGTTAAGAAAAAGAGTTTTTGATAAAAGATTTAATTTGCCTAAATCATCATATTTAAAAATCAAATTAAAAAAAATCCAAATACAACCTTTAAAAATAAAAAAAAACTTCCTCGATTGAACTCCGAATTAAATAATAATTCTACATATATAAATCGTCAAATTTCCAAAACAACCTATGAGTAATAGGCTTCCTATGCAGAAAGGACCTTTTGAAAATTTAATAAAGATTGTACAAAAAGTCATGATGGGGAGGGGGGGGGGTCCAACAAATCGTGACGTACTTTTCAAGGGGGGATCGGAACCAGCGTGACAAAGTGTGACATAGGGGGGAGGGGGGGTTAATTTTGGCCGATTTTAGCGTGACATACTTTATGGATGACGCCTTGGGCACTATGCTTATATTGTGATGAAACATCTAAACAATTTAATGTTGACAGAAACCTAGTACTACGTTTTGTTCAGAAACTCATGCCAAACATTTTGCTACAAAAAGCTCAGGAAAAGATGATTTCTATAAAAAGTTATATAACAAACACTATTACGAAAATAAAAAAGGTGCAAAAAAAGTTTGTACACTTTTAGAAAAATTAACATAAATAATGTTATTTGTTGACAAATCACCATAAATCCAGTCTCCCAACTCCAAATAGGCATCCTTGACTGATTAAAAAAATAATTTGGATTGAATATAAAGTTTACTAACTACTTAGTATAAAAGTTTATATAACTCTGAAAATTCTATATAAAACTTATCTAAACTTAATTTGCAAACTATTAATTCAACTAAATGTCAATATATTACCATAGAATTGCTAAATAAACATTTTGGAGTGGGTATAACACCGTTTTGGGGGTATTTGTATCGATAGAATAGATTTTTCGTTGGAATTTCGTACCAACCCGGAATTACGTCGTCGGAAAATCCGCCGGTATCCGAACCGGTCCACGATTCACAAGTCAACCTATGTGGCATCGGAAAGGGCATAAAATTTCCGATCTTTTGATACCCAAACATCTAGGTTTTCTTTAAAACCTACGTTTTTAAATACCTGGGCAAAAAGTAAGTTTGATCCACGAGAACAAAAATTACGAAATTCCATACATTTTTGGCAGGTTGCTCAAACGAAACCATAACAACGTTTTTGCTTAGGTATTTAAAAACGTGGGTTTTATAGAAAACCTGGATGTATGGGTATCAAAAGATCGGAAATTTTATGCCCTTTCTGATGCCACATAGTTTGACTTGTGAATTGTGGACCGGTTTAGATGCCGGCGGATTTTCCGACGACGTAATTTCGGGTCGGTACAAAATTCCAACGAAAAATCTGTTCTATCGATACAAATACCTCCAAAACGGTGTTATACCCACTCCAAAATGTTTATTTAGCAATTCTATGGTAATATATTGACATTTAGTTGAATTAAAAGTTTGCAAAATTAAGTTTAGATAAGTTTTATATAGAATTTCCAGAGTTATATATACTTTTATACTAAGTAGTTAGTAAACTTTATATTCAATCCAAATTATTTTTTTAATCAGTCAAGTATGCCTATTTGGAGTTGGGAGACTGGATTTATGGTGATTTGTCAACAAATAACATTATTTATGTTAATTTTTCGAAAGGTGTACAAACTTTTTTTGCACCTTTTTTATTTTCGTAATAGTATTTGTTATATAACTTTTTATAGAAATCATCTTTTCCTGAGCTTTTTGTAGCAAAATGTTTGGCATGAGTTTCTGAACAAAACGTAGTACTAGGTTTCTGTCAACATTAAATTGTTTAGATGTTTCATCACAATATAAGCATAGTGCCCAAGGGGTGTAAATACTTTTTTTACATACTGTAGATTCGAAAAGTACATTAAATTTCCCTCAAAATTACATGTTCTTATTTTTTACCGTTGAATAAGGCCGATGCAAATATTTAAAAAAGTTTTTGTCCCTCGGCCCTGGCCGAGGTCAAGGTGGGGGGGGGGGGGCAAAAAAATAAAAAAATATAAAAATTTAAATAACAAGCCATAGTCTTCACATTTAAATGAAAAAAGTGTTTTAAAATGCATTTTACACTTGTTCAGTTGTTTTGCAATCTCTAGTTTTCAAAAAATCTAAGATCTGACAAAAATAAAAATTGTATCGAAAAAAAAGATTTTGCATCGAAAATTTTCAAAAAAAATTAAGATTTTTTAATAAACCCAAACATGCTAAAAATGATTTTAAACGCAGAAGAATGTATTTTAATTTGATTTCAGCTGGTTGCACTTGAATTTTCATTGAAATTTTGAAGTTTATTGTAAAAATAATTTTTTTTGCCCCCTGATTTTTCGGGTCAATTTTGAAGGGGGGGGGGGGGTGACAAAAACTTTTAAAAATATTTGTACCAGCCTAACAAAAAACGACAAAACTCTTTGATTTTTTGTGATTTTCAATGAAAAATACGTTTTTTCTGAATTTTGAGTACGCCATCAAATCGGGCGTCCAATCTTACATAAAAGTACTATTGACACCAAATTTCCCAATCATCACCATTTCACCACGTATTTATACGAATTCTCCGAAATGGAAGGGATCGTACCGCCCCACCGTGACGAAATATCGTAACATGGACCTCGGATTCGTTATCAGGGACAAAAGTTACCCCATAGGACAAAGTTTTACGCAAATCGAAGAGGATTTGATTTGATTTGAGAAATTGATTTCAGCTAAATATTATATGACTGAACTTCTCTACCCATCTCTATCGCTAACCCTAACTGCATAATGGTAATCGAGCCGAGATTTTTCGTGCTTATATTTACATCCAAATGAAGTGACTCTTCTTTACTACAACTTCTTTTCTCATATCCCATCCCTAGAAAAGTATAAAGCTTTCTCGGTTTTAGAAACGCTCTACCATCCTATTGGTAGAGAGCATTATAATAATAGATTTTCTAAACATTAACCACACATATGCTACTGCTCCCTTTCCTCACCCCCAAAATGTTGTTGCTCCAGCTGAGCTTTTCAAATCGTAAGCACCCCAAGAGGTATTGTTTTGTAGTACCTTCAGGTAAACATGAACCCCCCTCCTCTCCACAACTTCTTTTAACTCTTCTTGAAGGAAAATGTCTGAGGTGTGTGTGTGTGGTGTTTTGTTAATCCGATGCTACTTAGCATAGGAAAATTAAATCGCTGTTGTATGCATATTTGTCGCATATTTACGAGATAATAAAAGCTCGCTTGGTTTGGTAGAACCTCACCCTTCCACCACCTGAATGTGAACATCTTTCTTTTAGGGCTTTTCCACAAACATGTGAGCGTAACACTACACGTGAAAGAGTTGAGAGCAGAAGTTGATCGTTGGCGTTTTGTTTTCGAAGGGATTTTAATTTTTGGCTGTCTCTCGTTATTGTCTCAGCAGATTAAAAGTTATCGAACTTTTGTTGCCGGGGCCCAGGTGCAGCGGCAATTTCGTTTGTTGGAAACAATTGCACGTGAAGTGGCCAAGTGATTGTTTGAAACCACGTGGGATTAGAAGCTTTTCTGAGGGGAAGGTGATATGATGTTCCTTCCTTTCTTTCGTTACTGTTTTTTTAATATGTCGTATCAGCGACGCATTATGCAATAATTTTCTATTTATATTTAAACAAAAGATTTAGAGACAGGGGTACCATTTTTTTGTATAGCAAACCAAAATTTAAGCTAGAATCATTGACTAACCGATCGTAGATGTTTTTTTATGAAATTTGCAGCATTTTAAAAGATCCCGCCCGTGTGGATCAATCGGACCGCGCACTGGACTCACAATCTAGAGGTCGACGGTTCGAATCCCGCGGCGGGTGCTCTAAAATTCTTTGAGTAAATATGGGTATTCGGCGCCGTCCCTCCATGCCATACTTTCATACACTTAGGAGCCCAGGGCGGCGAAGTCCTTGTAGATAAAAAGGAAGACACTAGTGGTTGGTACTAGCAATGGTGGCCGACAGCTATAAAGTCAACTTCGTTTTTCAGAAGATTTTTGTAACAGCAATTCCCCACGAAAACAGCATGGAAAAAAACAAAAGTGCTCGGATCGGGCTCAAAATTTTTCTGGGGGTTCCCTGGCCGAAATAATTGAACCCGTATTTTTTGTTTGGCCATTAGGGTGACCTACGCCTTGTTAGGGTGGTCTGAAAAATTGCCATTTTCGTTGATTTTTGCAAAAAAAAACACTTTTTTCGAATAATCATAACTCCTCGCCAATCCAACCGATATCAATTGTCCTATACGCAAATGAAAGGTGATAAGTTGACTTTTGAAAGAAAAATAATAAGAAGTTTCAAAAATATAGAAGATGAGAGTAAGACGGCCACCTTGAGGGAAAAAAAATCGTTTAAAATTAAAATAAAAGGTTACTTTCACCTCCAACCACGTACAGATTATAGTTGGACTACTTCATCATAGAAATGACAGAACTTTGTATCTTTAAAAAAAAGCTTTTCTTCACTTTTTATAGATTTCAAAAAGAAAACTGTGCTGTATTTACCCTTTCTAAACTTACGGGGTTAAGACGGCCACTGTCTTGAAACTTAAAGAACTAACATAAAAAAACACAAATCCTGATACTTGTATCACATACTGTTAAGGACATCATGATCATGATTTTGAATTGAACAAATTTTGTAAAATGGTCCAAAAAAGAATTAAAGCAGAAAATAAAATATGTATTAAAAAAAAATAAATATTACGTCCTACTAGTGATTAAGGCAAATTTACCATACTTATCAAAATTTTGGCAACAAATAACTTATCCAATCTGTAAACTGTTCTGAAAATGTGGGAGACAGTATACAAAACTATTCATAAAAAGAATATTAAAGCTCGTTGGTTCTTATGATTGTTGTTATAATTTTGTTAAAAAATAAATTTGGACTCCTAGAAAGTACGTTTTCATCTATAACTTAAAAAATGTTTCATACTTGTGGATTTCAAGAATAAATATTTTTCTCCAAAAACTTTAAAAAAATCAAAAACGGGAAAATTTGCAGTCGGTTGATATTTTATTCAAAAGATCACAAGAAAAGCTTTCAAATGAAGTTTGAAGCGAATCATTTTGTTCTTTTACCGATTTTCTATTACTTCTTGAACATTGTTAACTGTTCAGAATAAGGGGGATGTACCGGAGTTATTTTTTTTTAATCGTTGTGATCGCGCTTTCTTGACGCATGTCGATTTTGAGCCAAATCGAGCTAAAAGCGAATTTTTTTTGCAGCTTTTAATGACTCACTTTTCCGATATAATGATGATCCGATATAAAAAATGTTGTCATACGCTGAAATTTTCAAGTTATCGCACCCGCCATTTCGACGGTCCAAGAAAAACGCGTTTTAATGTTTAACCTTGAATAAACAAATCCAAAAGCACGCAATGTAAACAATCACAAACAAGTTTTTTTGGCTCACCATCATGTGCATTGTCCCGAAGTTTGGTTGATGTTGGTTGCTAGAGTCCCGAGTTATAATTACAAATGTTTACGGTAGTCTAACTTGTACGTGCGTCAAACGCGTTCTGACCTGAAATCCCTTGGGCCAGTTTTCGCACTTACATCAATTTTCAGGGAGTGACACGATAGCACGACAAGATTGAAACTATTTTCATATGTAAAGTGACAAAAATGCACGGCGTTTTTCTTTTTTTTCGGTTTTTGTAGAATATCTCAGGATTGAAATGGAATTTTCGGGATCTGTGAAGGTCAAAAGATGAGGCATTGTGAGCTGCACAAAATGGCGTTCTTAACTCAATTTGGACCAAAATGCACGTACGGCAAGTTAGCACGACGGTGACGATGTCCAAGACTTTGTTTTAACACACTTTTTTGCAACTTTAAATCATACAATATGAAAACAGCTAAAAATTAAACTTAACTGGAAAAATTAAGAAAAAAAATCAAAAAGGCTTGAGACAACGATTCAAAACTGTGATACAGAGCTGATAATACCAGTTTTTTTAGCAAACTGAACAGCAAAGGGTAAGCTAAATTTAAACATTGAGAATAGTTTGTTTCTATACTTTTCTAAGGTAGTGTAATATTATTAATAAGTAATGGTTTGTATTTTATAATGATATTTTTCTCTTATTATCAACGTCATTTTATATGCCTTTTCATTTTTATTTTCCCTAAGTAGGCAAACCTCAGAAATTAATGAAATTATTATCGCCTAGTTGGCAGTTAATATTCCAGCTCCAAATGAGCCTCGAACACTTTGCAAATAAATAACAATTTCCGACAAAATTATTAGTTCACCACTATATGGGCACAAGGAGGAGGGTAGGGGAAGTGGGACTAATAGAGTTGTAATGCAGGCTGCCTGCTGCAGATTTTCCCTGCGCAACCGTTCGCGCCCGGGAATGTCCACCCGAAAGGAAGGATGCGCCAAAGCCCCGGCTAGAAAGATTGTTTTGTTTATTAAAAAGATAAACTCTATAAAGTATAATTATTATAATGTGAAATTATATTTTACTTTTATTTCCCGCTCGCTCTCTCGCACTTGGTGGAAGGGGCGCGGATTGCATCCAGCAAAAGGTGAGGCAAATCTGTGAATGCGTCTTTTTGCAATGCAGTTACCGCACATGCAAAAGTTGTATTGCTGGTTGGGAAACTTGCCTTCTCCATGGGGGGTATGGGTGAGAATGGGTGAATGGTTCCACACCAAACCAACTCAGCATCCATCGGATCCTTTGTACACTGTGGATTATGAAAAGCTGAAAAAAATTACTAAAACCTTTAAAATAAAAAAGAAGACATTAATAGTACTATAAGTTTAGATAAAACAATCTTTAATTTGAATATATTACTTAATTTTATTGAAATTAATAACGAAAATTATTTTTACAGGTTCAACATATTTCTTTTTAATAAATTTATTCAAGATAGTGACCAAACAACCACCCACTATCCTCCACCACGTGGGATTGTTGCAATTGAAAGTGGGAGCAAATGAAAATGATGCAAAAGCTGCAGTCATAACTAAGTTTTTTTCCACCTCCCCCGGAACTCCGGCTGCACAGTGGTGCCGAAGGATAAACACCGACCCCGCCTCGTCAGGAGCTAGTTGATTCTGTTTAACAAAGAGATCAGAAATCCTCTTCACTGGATTGGAAAAGCGGCTGACGGAGCCGCCTGGTCGGTTCTGGGTCGAGAGCGGGGGGTCGATTTGCAAATGTGTGAGAAAACAGCGCAAACGACAAAAATTAAATTAAATTCAATTACCGTTCATTTTATTTTACTTTTCCCGGTATTTTCTATGTAGCATTTACATTACCTTCATTAGGTTGCAGGACGGGCGAGGATTCACACTCGCCCACGCGACGATTCGTCCTTTTCTATTTGTCTTGTCTGGAGTGGCGGCGCGGTACTTAGACGTTCTGTTTGAACAACTCGAACTCCAGCGGAGTGGAGGCCAGGTGGCCCATTCCTCAACCCCCCCTTCCCAACAAAACCATTTGTTGTTCAGTTTTCGGGAATTACCTTGATGCGGCAAAACTATCCTATCCCGGGGAGCAGTCGGAAAATAGTAGAAGGAATTTCTTGAGAATTGTGTGCAACAACCAGGCAAATTCATACGATTACCGTGAGTCGCATATTTTTGGCTAATTTTCTAATTAAATGTAAATTTATGCTGCACTTTATCTTTCGCGGCAATACGTTGCACTTTCCGGTCGTCGTTGCAGATTTGGTCCCACCCCACCTGTAATGCACATCCCATACAGAAGGCGACAGGATGTATGTGTGTGTGTGTATGCTCCTATTGCTGCGCTTTTTGGAAAATTCTTGGGAAATTTGGAGGTAGCAGCAGCAACAGCAGCAATGATTCCATAAATTTTAGTTGGTCGCCATTAGAAGCATATTTCACCTCTAGGAGGGGCCAGATTTACCTGAAAGGGTGTTAGTTTATTAGGAAGGTGCAAACGTTTGGGAAGGACGGAAAGTGAAAAAAACAACAGCAATCACTCTTTTCACAAAGACTTAGTTTCAAAATAATGTCAAAGTAAATCAAAATACCAACATTGCAGCATGCTATCACATTATAATGTTATTCCACAGAGAGGCTATTCCATAGAACTATGGGAGCGTTCTTTGATTACGTAACAGAAAAACAAAAGACGCGTTCTAGAGGGTGGGGGATCACTCATCTGTAGGGTTAGTAAAATTTCACGATTTCACGGCAGCGTGAAATCCGTTGTTTGTTCCGCGAAATCCCAAGAAATGTTATGTTTGTGTGAACCTGTAACGATTTTTCTCAACACATTTTATCAAACTCAAATAGGAATAAATATAATCTTAAGAACTACCATAGAATTAAGCGAGTTAATACCCTTGTTCAATTACTAATAAAGGGTTAGTAAATTTTGACGATTTTGCGGACGGTGTGAAATTCTTGAAATTCATAAATTTTCTTAAATCATTTTTTTAAATAACATCATAAGAAATATTTCAACAATAAAAAGCATTTAAGTAAATTTTATTAGTTTCCAATTGGAATGCCTAATATGAAGATTATTCAGTTTTTTTTAAACTAACTAAATTTAGTAATATTTTACTACACTGAAGTAAAAATTTTACTAATATTTTTTTGAAAGGTATTATTTCAAAAGAAATTAAAAGAATCGAGCTTTGTTGTATTCAAAATAAAATGAAGAGTATTTTTTATCTGTCCACATTTTAAAATCATTTCCGACTTTTTTCAGAGTCCTGTTTAATTTTAACGATATTTGAATATGTAGGTGGATGATTCCTTTGAAAGTTAAAAAATACCACATTTTTTTTGTTTTCTGTTCTCATTTTGAATACAAATTTTGATTCCGTTAAAAATTATATTATTATTGCCTATTAATTGATGGGCCAAATGTCGCAGAAAATTCAAACTATTTTACTCATTTGGCTGGACAAGATTGTTAAATCTTGGTTGATACGAAATTCACAATATAAACTGATAAAACAGAAGTAAATCAGCTAAAACATTTTAGATTTATTAGTCGAATATTGAAAAAAGCAGTTCAATAAATGAGAATACGCATGCCCTACATTTTGTTTCAAAATATAAATAGAGCCCATCCATAAACCAGATGGAATCTTTTTTGAAAATTAGGTTTTTTTGTGTGTATTGAACGTTACGTTATTTAATGAAGATTTTTCTAATTTATTGAAGTATAATATTTAATGAAGCATAAAAAGTAGTTTCTGTGATTTCAACGTAAGATTTTTAGAGATATTGTATCATTTTTCACGCTCCGTGAAATTTGCGTGAAATTTGGTGTTTTGAAAAAGAGGTCCCGTGAAAATTGCTTTTTTAGAGAGTAAAAATTCTTCTGTTACAATTTGTTACGAGGGGGGGTCAAAAGCCAAAATTTTGCGTTACTTAAATAAAGAATGCTCCCTATCCAACAATAGTTCCGAAAGAAATTGTTTCCAAAATGTATCAAATTTAGCCATTAATTAAGCATTAAGCATTGTTTTATTAAACTAATTTTTAAATTTTAGAAGGGCAATTCTCCGCCAACTCACATGAAACAGGGAAAAGTTGCCCGACCCCTCTTGGATTTGGGTGAAACTTTGCTCCATTTTTCGATATTTCGTTACGGAGAGGCGGTACGACCCCTACCATATTTGAACACTCTAAAAAAAACGTGTTTTAAATAATTTTCAGCTAAAACTGATGATGATTTGGAAATTTTGTGTCAAAGGGACTTTTATGTAAAATTGAACACCCAATTTGAATTTCGAAAAAACGTATTCTTCATCGAAAAAATGCACAAGGTTAGGGCAACTGCTGTGTGAGTGGCAGAAAATTACCCAGAATCTAAGATAATCTTATGAAATGGTATATATAAAAAAATTCTCTCCACTCCGGGATTCGAACCTACGACTTTTTATTTCAACTGCTGACCAGCAAATTTACCGAAGGATTATACCGTTTCCAGAAATCGGATCCTACAAAAAAATAAAAAAATGAAAAGAAAGCCCAAAAACTAAACTTTAAGAAGATGTGTTTTGGAAACGGTTTACTTATAAATTTCTGTAAAGTACTTGTGGTTTTCAAATTCATTAATACAATTAATAATGAGATTAATAATATTTTTTGACCACGTGTCAGCGTTTTCTTAAAAAAAAACGTTACTTAATCCACCCTTAGGTGGTTGGCGCCTTCCTCACATTTAAAGGGTCCAAAATGCAAAAAGTGCGTAAATAACATTTAAGTGCTTATAACTCTTGATAGGGTTGTCAGATCTTCAATATTTTGGACGCATTGGAAAGCTCTTTTGAATACCTATCCAACGATAGGTCGCATGAGAGATCCGGACAACGTTTTCATCAACATATCTGAGATCCGGCCTCCAAAAAGCGCATAAGTAACACTTAAGTGCTTATATCTTTTGGTAGATTTGTCAGATCTTCAATGTCTTGGACGCGTTGAAAAGGTCTTTTAAATACCTTTTTGAAAATGTATAGCATGACGGGTTTTCTTACAAAAACCACCCTTTTTACAATCTTCCGGACTATTGTTAAAATCGTTTTTTTAGCATAACGTTTGAAGTACTTAACTAAACTGCATAATTTTTAATAGTGACTTATGGGACCCCAAGACGGATCGAATGACGCCAAAACGGACAAAATCGGTTCAGCCATTGTCGAGATAATCGAGTGACAATTTTTTGATCAACATCCCACCAAACACACTGACATTTACTCAGAATTTGATTCTAAGCCGATAGGTATACATGAAGGTGGGTCTAGGAGGTCTAATTGAGAAGTTCATTTATTGAGTGATTTTATAGCCTTTCCTCAGTAACGTGAGGAAGGCAAAAATGATTTGAAAAGCCTAATTTTTTTTCCAAAATTAATAAATAATATTATAAAATGTATACATTTTATTATTATATTGTATCAATTGGAAGAAAAATTTAAATTCCAAAAGTCTAATAACAAATTACCATATAAAATTGAAATGCATTGCGACAAGCCGGGTGTGCACCGATTGCTCCCAAATTTTAGGGGGTGGTTTTGGGGCCTAATTACCATCAGAAATAACTAATCGGATTGAATTGGACAGTTTTTAAAGATTTTTCATACAAACGTTGTGCATGTTTCTGAATGCAATTCTACCATCAGATTTATATTTCCAGATGATTAAAATGGTTCATAATAATTCTAATCATTTCAACCTTGCAAGACATTCTGAAATATTTATATAAAATTTTCATTGAATTAAAAACATTGAAACGATCCTCAGCACGCTTTTCCTCCCACAAACCAAGCGCTCCAGCCCATCTCAATCAACCCCGGTGGGCGCTGTTCGGGACCGCAATATCATTCATCGGTGGCACTTTTTCCCATTTTTTCCTCCTTCGCTTCACTCTTAATTGTCGTAATAACCGTTTATCCTAACGAGAAAAAGCTCCTCCACGTTGCATTACAGCCCCAGTTCCAGCGAACCCATCCGAGCTGATGAGCCATCAGGAACAAAATTCATGGGATTTCGCAGGCCGTCACGGGGCTAACTGGTTTGGTTCTTATGGACCGGTTCTAAGAAAAACCCATCGCCTAGAAAGCGCACTCGCCACTCATAGAAATGATTAAAACTACTTAGAAACTTTTGCCTCGCCCAGTTCCACCCTCCCTTTTAACCCTGTGTTGTTCAACTATGATGAAATATTTATTTTTAGTTTTTGGGAAACCAAAATGAGCTTATTTGTGAGAAACTTTACTTTTAGAATTTCATATTTTTTTTTATTTTGACTCCTACACGTGAATTATTTCTATTTATTGTTATCTACAACCAATAATTTTAAAAATCTTGTTCAGTTATAGAGGGTTAAACAGTTGCTTAAGTCCACGTGTCCACCACCCCACCCTGCTCGGCTCAAAGAAAGTCGCATTACGCGATAATGGAGCCACCCGGTGGATTAGTGCAATTCTTTCTGCTCGTTAGGTTTCTTTTTGCTGCAACCAACTTCCGCGCAACTCGTTCTAGCCATCACCGTGTCCAACCACGGTAAGATCAATCTCTGGTGATGCACCTTTCCGTAATTACCCACATCTTATTAATTAATCATGTTCGTGCACTCGGCTGTTGGACTTTTTCTTTGCAATTTTGTAGGATTTCTCTCTCTCTCTCTGGCCAACGGATTAAGGAGAACCCGCTCCGGGCAGTGTGGCCCGGACTGGTTGCGACGAGTTTGCTTGGAAAAAAATAAGTTTCTCATTTAGTTTATCTATAATTCATGCATTTTTATGATAATGAAGAAAATTATGAAAAAAGTTTACACTCCCCACTTTTCAAAGTGAGTGCTTGGGGACGACGACGACGACGTGCATTTGAGGGAAACTGTGTCCACCATTGGAAAAGTTGGGCCGGGTGGGGAGAGGAAATTATCCGAGGGAGAATGAAAAAGTGAAGAAAATCTAGCATAATATTTTAGGATTATTATAAACCATTCGCTTTGGAAAATAAAATTCGAGAATCAACGAGCACCGGACTGGCAACATCTTGAGTTGGTCGTCGTTAGCGAGAGAGGGTGGATCAAGAGGGGATGGGGTGGGGTGGTAATGGTGGGTGGAACCAACCTGAACAGGGACTAATTATTTGTGAAAGAACATCACCGGGGGACACGTTAAGCCAGGATTTGTGACACTGGTAAAAAGTGTATCTGGTGAGTGGAATCACAGAAGGAGCTCTTCTGGTTCGGGGTGAAATTTGCTGTACAACGATTTTGGCTTATTTTCAGTGGAAACTATCCTGGTTTATTTGAATACGAAAGTTGAGTAAGCATATATGAAGTTCAAATAAACTAAAGTGATCAGTAGAAAAAATCCATGATGGTGGTGGTGAAGAAGTTCTTTACATTTGACCCTGCAGAGAAGGTCCCAGTGAAGATAGTTTCAGGGATATCCGTACCGCCCAATTTCCGACTTAGATGAAAACTTGGATGAAAGTGAAGCCTCGGAAGATAAAGATTCTTTCTAAATCGACAACAGTGAAAATTATGAATCATGAAATTATAAAAATTATGAAAAACTTCCATTTCCAAACTGTGATATCTCGAGATCCACAAATCATAGAAGGTGGATCCATCCAATTTAAAAGAAAAAAGGACTAGACTCAAAATTCAATACATTGGAAAACAATTGTTGTAAATTGCTTTCATGATTGATTCAAGGCTAACATTTTTAAGTGCCAAACTTTCAATACTACGACCTTTTGAAACCTTAGTCTTGATAATTTTTTTGTTCAAAATTTTTTTTTCGAAAAGTTCGGAAAATCTCACGAATGTTTCATGTTATAACATTGAAAACAATTAGTTGCTGAGATATCGGGATTAGAAAATGGTTAGTTGTTTGGATGAGACTTAGAAAACTCCAGAAAACTTTTTTTTTTCGTTAAGCCTCCTTTTCATCCTCTCAGCAACCAGAGGTCCAATCTTGAATTTTTAGACAGTTTTATAGCAAATTTTCTGAACTTATAAAGAAAATTAGAGATGGTCACTCATGGTCACTATTTTTAAAAATCAAAAAACTGCAAATAGTTCTTTAAAATCAAACTTTCGGTGGCTATATCTTGAAAACGGGACCCAATATCAAAAAACTTTTTGATTGCAAATTCTATTTTACATTTAAAAAATCAAGTAAATTTTTTTTGTTGCGTGTTATTTCGACTTTACTCAAAAATCACTATTTATTCAAAAATTCATAACTCGGTGTCAGATTTATTGACCATACTACTCTATGCCTCAAAAGTGGCGGGTTTGTGTCCCCTAAAACAAATAAAAAAAATCTCGAAAATAAAAAAACATATTTTGGGGAAATTAGTTTTTGCGAAAAAAAAGTTATTGGCATTTTTTCCGCTGTACCAATTTTTACTCAATAATCCTCAAAAATTCCTACAACTTCTCCGAAGACACCAAATTGATCAGAAAATTCACTAAAAAGTATCAGATGTTTGAATATGTTAGTACCATTTTTGTATGGACAGCTGCCAAAATTGTATGGAGACTTGTATGGGTAAACCAATGACACAAAATTACTTTATTTGGTCCTAGAGAAGGTCCTCACAAATATGAGCCATATCAAAAAATAAAAATGTTCGAAATCGTCCGATTTCGTAGAGAATTCCTCACGACGAAGAATTTGTACAAGAAAAGAGGGTTTAAGGCAAATCAAACAATTGATGGGTTGATTTTCGTCCCAATCAATGATTTGCCAATATTTTATGCTACTGAAACAGTAGTACGGAAAGGGCATAAATTTCCGATCTTTTGATACCCAAACATCTAGGTTTTCTTTAAAACCTACGTTTTTAAATACCTGGGCAAAAAGTAAGTTTGATCCACGAGAACATAAATTACGAAATTCAATACAATTTTGGCAGGTTGCTCAAACGAAACCATAACAACGTTTTTGCTTAGGTATTTAAAAACGTGGGTTTTATAGAAAACCTGGATGTATGGGTATCAAAAAATCGGAAATTTTATGCCCTTTCTGATGCCACATAGGTTGAGTTGTGAATTGTGGACCGGTTCAGATGCCGGCGGATTTTCCGACGTCGTAATTCCGGGTTGGTACGAAATTCCAACGAAAAATCTATTCTATCGATACAAATACCCCCAAAACGGTGTTATACCAACTCCAAAATGTTTATTTAGCAATTCTATGGTAATATATTGACATTTAGTTGAATTAAAAGTTTGCAAAATTAAGTTTAGATAAGTTTTATATAGAATTTCTAGAGTTATATAAACTTTTATACGAAGTAGTTAGTAAACTTTATATTCAATCCAAATTATTTTTTTAATCAGTCAAGGATGCCTATTTCGAGTTGGGAGACTGGATTTATGGTGATTTGTCAACAAATAACATTATTTATGTTAATTTTTCGAAAGGTGTACAAACTTTTTTTGCACCTTTTTTATTTTCGTAATAGTATTTGTTATATTACTTTTTATAGAAATCATCTTTTCATGAGCTTTTTGTAGCAAAATGTCTGGCATGAGTTTCTGAACAAAACGTAGTAGGGGAACAGCATTTAATTCCAGCGTGCCTCTAATGTTGGCAGGTCAGAACTTTGACAATCAATTAAAAATAATTAAAAGCGTTTTCAACTGAAATCGAGTGATAAATAGCTCAATAAGAAGTGAGCAAGCAAGTTTCTATCAAAAGTTTTGCAAAATTAGTTGTTTAAATAGTGAAAATCAGCAAATTGCATGGAGTTAAGAGCGAGTGCTTAACCTGCCAAACATACGAGAATTTCCCCTACTAGGTTTCTGTCAACATTAAATTGTTTAGATGTTTGCATAGTACCCAAGGGGTGTAAATACTTTTTTTACATACTGTATATGCAACAAGTTGCAGGAGCGACCGTGGCTGCCTGGCTACGGTGTTCGCTTTGTAAGCGAATGGTTCTGGGTTCGATTCCCATCTGCTCCCAACGAGAAAGCTAAGTACACAGAATTTGAAATGATGAATATGAACGAAAAATCAAAGTCGCTCGAGGCGGGGTTCGATCCCCCGTCCTTTGGGTTGGTAAGCAAAAATGCTAACCACTAGGCCATGACAACTTGGTTAGCTTGGACTGGAATTAGAACTACTGTTACAGAGAGCGAGTTGTGGCGCTATAACCACGGCAAATAGTGTCCTGGGCATTCGTGGAAATACAATAGGGGGATGGCGTCGCTATTTTTAGACCACGTTTTCCACTTTTTCTCATCGAAACCGACTACTTTATCGACTTCATTTTGCTGGGCGAGATAGGACGCCGTCTATTTTTAGACGATGAGTCAGCACTTTTCCACTCTTGCGCTTAAAAAAACCAGATGGCAGCACGATGTAACGCCACGTCCCTATGTCCCATCCCAGAGGGTCCCGGAGTACCAAACCTTCTTAGCATGGTGCTCCCAACGAATACAACCAAAAATCTCGGAGCGTATGGTGGTGTGTCCCCACGCTTCTTCCTCCCCTGTCGATTCAGAATTGTGTTGTTGTTCGAACACTCAGTGCTCAAACTCAACCCAATTACGAGTCATCTCTGCGATACGGCTTTACGCAGTAGGCCTGGCCGCTTTAACGCTTGTGGTGTTTCAATGCATTCCGATGCAATGGTGCACTACAAATGTTAATAAATGACAAGAAGAGTGCTAGGCGTCATCTAACCTAAGGCACTCTCCAGGATCCCTTCGAAAGATTGGCTGCGCTAGGGTCTGATTAGATTAGATTAGATTAGATACTGTATATGCAACAAGTTGCAAAAACATGCTTTTTTCAGCCAGAGTCATACATTTATAAATAAATAAATAAATAAATACAATAAATTAATAAATAAATAAGTCTAGTATCTTTTCCATTATTTAAATCAAAACAATGTAGAAGAGTAATACTTTTCAAAACAAGTGCTGAAAAGTTCAACTTTTCAGCATCAAGTATAACTATTCAGCATTTATTTTGAAGTATTTCTTTTTGATTCTGTTATTTTTGATAGAGAAAAGTTGGCTTTTTCGTCGTTCGAGAATGACCGGAAAAGTAAGTTATTTCAAGACGAAATTGCAAAAAAAAAACTTTCGTGAACTTTTGGTGACTATGTAAACGGATTTTTTAATATTTCCTTCAAGATGAAAGATAAGCCATCAATCATCACTCAACTTGCAACAGTATCTATCATTTCATGTTTATATTTGCACCTCCGGCACCGATTTCTCGCCTTCAGATCCAAACCCGGAAGTATTGTGTATGGGCAAGAAGGCCGCTTAACGAGCTTCCGCAGAGCAGTAAGAAAATAAATTCATTACAAAACCCCGTGTAATTGTACCACAGGCGCATTCGGCGAAAATATATGTCGTTTAGAGCTCCCGTTTATGCTAACTGCTATAATGCCACACACAAACACCACCCCTTTGAACCCCGTTCCCTTGAAAAGGATATGCAGCAAAGGTGTTGGGATTCTGCAACTCCTCCTACGGAGGAGATCGTCGTGGTGGGGTGGAGGTGCATGTTCCCAGCAACTCGCTGTTGCTCTTTTGTGCTGTACCCATGCCCTGGGTGTGTTTTGTTTGCACTTCTAATGAATATATGTAATGCCCTCAGTTCGACAATCTGGTGGAGAGTGAGGGAAAAGGGGCATCCAAAGAATGGTTCCTAAATAGTTTTGGAATGTACACCACGTGAAGAAATATTTTAGCATTGGCAAATTTACGAGTGCCGCCTGCCACACCACCACCGAAGTGCTTTCGGAGCCCATTGCCAAAATGGTCTGACCCTGGCAGAGAGGGAGCCATTATTACTCGGCGAGTGTGCTCCCCAAATTTATTGTCCAGTTACGGATATTATTCAAAAATCTTATCCCTCCGTCCTCCTGACGATATGATGCACCTCTTCCTACTAAAAAACTTGCGACTGGAGTTGAACCGAGGTCGAGGAACGTCGGAAATAATGTGGGCATTTGTCGTCGGGCCAAACGAAACGGTCGCGCTTCAGTCGAACTAATTCCAAAACACCTTGAAATGTTTGCGCTCAACTATATATCCTTGGGAAAATGCGCGCGGGAAAACCGCACACAATGCTGCTGCAACTTGGATGAGGGTAGTGAGTCCGTACAGTGATCCTTTAACTGTAAGGTATTAAATAGATTTTTCAATGTTTGATCGAATCCCGTTTTCAAACGTTTGTAGAACCAAGATTTAAACTATATTTTTATCAAAAATACATTGATCACATAAAATTCACTAAATGTCTCCAATGTGAAATATGCTCGGAACTTGATGTTTAAAGTAAAACAATTTTTGAACATAAAATTACAAAAATATCTAAGGAAGCCTAAAAAATTAACTAAAATCTGCACTTAACTTGTTCTTAAATCTAGGTTTTCTGGAAATAACACATTTTTCACTGGATTTTAAAAATTGCTATTGAATTTTTTCATCCATCTTTTTTTTTCGGCTAATTCATACACAACCTTGTGCAGCCAGGATCATCCAAATCCATTTCATGAGTAACATTCCAAAACAGTGACCGTTATCCGGAGTGATATTGAAAGGTTTTCAATTTATTGTTCAAATATTATTCAACTGGTAAGCTTGATGTATATTTTTCAGTCATGTACTAGGGGAGCGTTCTTTTATTACGTATCGCAAAAAATCGGATTTGTGGACCCCCTCCCCCCCCTCGTAGCAAAATTTCCATACAAATTTAAAACAATGTATGGAGCGTAACATGGCCTCCGACCCCCCCTACCCACTACTGCGTTACGTAATAAAAAAAACGCTTCCTAGGCTTTTATCTTGATTTATATTTTACATAGAAGTACTGTATAATTTTATAACGTGATAAATTATTTATTAACTGACTTATTTTCCAAAAATGGGTTATTCTCAACGTATTCGTAAATCGTCTTTTATTTGATTTTTTTATAAGGTTGAGTCCATATCAAAAGAAACCTCACATGTCTATACAAGGCTCCGTATAGTATGCCTCCATATAAAATGCGTATGTGAAGATGCGAGAATCTGTATCTTGAGAAGGAATTCGATTTGATTTCTTCTGCAAAATTAAAGGTTATAATTAGAACTTTTCAGAAATATTAGGTACACGGTGAAAAACACCGTTTTTGTCTTCCTCACCTTACTGAGGAAATGCTAGAAAATCACTCGGAAAATGAACTTTTTAATTAGACCTCCTAGACCTACCTTCATTTGTACATATCGACTCAGAATCACCAGCTGAGCAAATGTCTGTGTGTTTGGCTGTATGTAGACATGTGTACCAAATCAATGTCACTGGAATATCTCGTCACATACTCAACCGATTTTGGCCGGAATGGTTTTAATCGATCCGTCTTAACGTCCCCTAAGTTGCTATTCAAATTCATGCAGTTTTATCATGTATTCAAAAAGTTATGTTAAAAAAAACTGTTTCATATTAAATTAAAATTATGGTAAAAAGGGTGTTTTTTTCAAGAAACCCTCACATGTTATATATTTTAGAAAGCATATGAGAAACCCTTTTAGGTGGAGTAGGAATTTTTAAGATCTGACTTACCTATCTTAAATAACAAGCATTTAAAAAAATGGTCTGAATTCACATAACCTCAACTGGTCGGGTCTGATCGCCACGAAAAAGCCGTGTAGACGGATGCCATTTTCCTCAAAGGCGGTGTTTGTATAATCTTGACAAAAAGTCTGTAGGTAGTCTGTTTTTTTACTCATCACTTATTTTTATTAGGACCTCTTAGGTGCTGCGAACATTAAGGGAGATCCATAAACATGTGGACACTTTAGGGGGTTCGAATCACTATAAATGAGAGGAAGGCACCAACCACCTAAAGGTGGATTAAGTAACGTTTTTACTTTTTATTGCTGTAAGTTAATTTTACAAAATCAGTTACTTTTTTTATTTTCGTCATATTTTTATATGTTAGGGCGCTAAAAGACATTTTTTTTTTAAGTTGAGAATGGCGCAATGATTTTTAACATATCTGGGGTTTTTTTTTTTTTGGGAAGAGGTCCGCCTTGAGTCAGGGGTATTAAAAAACACCCAAAAAGCATTTTGAAAAAAAAACTGGTATTTAACCAAAAAAATCTCAAAACAAGTTTTAGATGCAAATTTGACTCTAAATTTCACTCAGTGTGTTTTTTGGAATTGCAAAAAATGTTGTATGGAACTCGTTGCAAAACTTGATTTTTTCAGCACTCTTCGTATTTATCCAACTCGATGAACCTCGTTGGATAAATGTACGACTCGTGCTGAAAAAATCCTCTTTTTGCAACTTGTTGCATAAACTACTATTATATTTTTATTTTTCGAGAAAGGCGTCATCCATAAAGTATGTCACGCTAAAATCGGCCAAAATTTTCTTACCATCTGATTAATTCAATATAAAGAGTGAATTGAATTGAATGAAATTGTTTTAAATTCTTTCATTTTCTTTATTTTTTGTCTGTATATATTCAAAAATTGGTTCCAAAAAGTTAAGATTTTTTTTGAATTAAATATACTTTATTGAATCTTTCTTATTATAATTTCATTTGGTTTACATAATAAGTGGTCAGCTGTGGCTCTTCAGCTTTATTTTGCTTTTCGTGTTTTAAACACTGTTCATTTTCATAACTTTAGAAGTATATGATTTATCATTTTTGTAACACTAGGTACAATGTGGAAAAAAAAAATTTAAGAAAAAAAAGTTAAGAAAATGTGTACTTCCGCTTGAATTTCAGGAACGAAATTGGGGAAGGAAATTGGGACCTAAACATAAATTTGTGATATTATAGTTCACATCGATAAAGCATATTTTTCTGAGTGCAATGACCCTTTGTACGACCGCGAAGGATTTAATATGGATTTTTAACTCAACTTAGAAAAAAAAAACATCGTGGCCCTTCTTGCCAAAAAACATCCTACTTGACAGCTCGTTCCAAAGGGACCATCGAAAAAATGTTGTCCTGTATTTTTTTTTTTTTTTGCATTTAAATTTAAAAAAGTGACCAGAAAAAACCATCATGTTTTTTTTATCGTTGTACATAAAACTCGACATAGGTCTTTAGGACCCTATTCCCGTTTTTTCCAGTGTCGGAAAATTTGACGCTCAATTCTACAGTCTGTATAGTAACAGATTTTATGCAATATTATGAAAAATAAATGAATTTAAACACGAAATATTTCGTATCACTGTACTACCTGTTCCCAGAATATCCATTCCGACACGTAACCGTCGCACATTTCCAAACTACGCGAGCATAGAAGTGCTAAATATTGCAGTCACAGTCACAGCACGGAGCACAACAAAACCTCGAGCTTGGCGGGCGGGAGTTCCGAACTTAATGTGTATACTTCCGTCCTTTCTGACGACGTCGACGGTGTGGCAGCAGCAGCAGCAGCCTGCAACGTCTACGTATATCATAACAATAAATCCTGCTAAATGGATTAACATTCCAACGCCCAAGGCTCCAAAAAAGTTGGAACGGTAACTTCAACTCAATGGATCTCGGGCATAACTCAACCAATCAAGATGATTCTTCTTTCCAGTGATTTGTTAGGATATCTAGATGATTCTAGAACTTTGCAGAACTTAATTTGATCAAATCTGTAATTTTTGCGATTAAAAACATCGTTCCAACTTTTTTTTTCGCGTACAAAAAAAAATTCGCCAAAAATTCCGCGGAGGCAGTCGTTTTTAAAAAAGGTGGAACGATGTTTTCGGTCGCAGAAATTACAGATTTGATCAAATTAAGTTCTGCAAAGTTCTAGGATCATCTAGACATTCTTACAAATTACTGGAATCAAGAATCGTCCCGATTGGTTGAGTAATGCCCGAGAACCAGCGAGTTGAAGTTACCGTTCCAACTTTTTTGGGAGGCTTGGGCGTCCGTGTAAGTTGGACATGCGTTGGGCGTTCCAGTGTTAATAAATGTTTATATTTTAAAATTTATACTATTATGATGAAAATGAAAACTTAAATTTATATTTATACATTTTTATGTTTTTCATAAATTTACACACACAGACACACACACGGGTCCACCTTTTTGCATGTGTGAACTCACACATGCTCAGCCAAACCCAGCAGCAACGGGGTAGAACTTTACGAGCCCCGGACATGGATCCGGGCATGTTTCCACACAACACCGAAAATGACTAGATTTACTGATAAAGTTTTTAAATACATTTTGTATTATTCCGATGATGTATGAACGCTCGCTGGATTCGCTGGGCCCGTCTTTCAACCGTTTCGTTCTGGGAACTCCTCCTGGCCGGGTTCAGGACCCGGAACAGTCCGGACCACTTTCCCTCCGAGAGCTGAGGGCAGCAGCGGGGCAAAACGGGACACTAAGACTCAGATAATTTATGGTCGCTTTTGCCTTCGTCTGATAAATGTCGGAAAGTGGTTACACTAAAAATAATATACATCAGAGGATAACATCGGAAGCCGAACACGGGGCGGGGATCCCTTTTGGCCAGGGGAAGGATCGACGGCTAGCAGGAGGAGCTTCTCTCGGTGAGCCATTGAGGACTCCCCGAAGTTGTCCTAGGACCTAGAGGAGAGGGCAGACGGGACAAGACGAGAGTGAGCTACAGGGGAAAAAAACGTTTTCATTTTCAACGGACAGAAGTGGACGGATTTTCTTTATTTATGACATCTTTTTGCACTCATTTCAGTGCTGTTGTTGAAAAAAGGGTTTTTTTCTGTGGGGGGATACACTGCGCAAACATGCCGGTTTCCTGCAAACTAAAAAATGTGAAAAAGAATAAGGATTTTGGGAAGAAGAAGCGAAACAAATGGACAATTTCCGAAGGTTTTAATCCATAACTTTTGTAGTGGATTGTCATGAAATGATGGATGGTGATGTTTTGTTTATCAAAAAAACTAACTTAATCCACCTATGTGGTTGATGCCTTCCTCACTTTTTACCAACAATGGGTAACATGAGTGGTTTGGACACATATTTCAGCTATTTTTTTAGATCCAGAAAAATAAGTACACAGATATAACTTAAGTGGTCATAACTTGAGACAGGGCTGCCAGATCTTCAATGTTGTGGATTCGTTGGAAAGGTCTCTCGATTACCTAACCAACGGTGGGTCGGGTGATGGATCCGGACATCGTTTACATGCATATAAATGAGATCCGGATATATGTGAAAACACATTTTTATACTTAACTTTTGAACTAGGTATCGAAACTTCAAACAATTCAATAGCGATGTATGAGACCCTATTCCACAGGCCTGCCCAACGTACGGCCCGCGGGTCGGATCCGGCCCGTAAAGCCATTTCATCCGGCCCGCGACGGCTTTTCAAAATAGTTATATGACCGGCCCTTAAGGCTGTTCATGAAATATTACATATGTAAATTGATTGTCTGCATTTAAAAAAAGCTTGAGATCAAATTTTAACATATTATAAAAAATATTCTTTATGTTTGAGTTTAATTCTTATAATTTCTATACTGTTATTTTTAAACTTAAAAATGGTGCTAGAAAACAAAATTAACCATTTCGTAGAATTGTGAAATTTATGAAAAATGATTTTTGTCTAGAAATATACAAAAAGACACTAAATTTAAATGTCTTTCAGTTTTTTTTTATATTTTATATTTTTTGTTAATAAATAGCTAAGCAAAAACTATTGTATATTTCCAGAATATTTTTTCAGTGATAAAGATAAAAAAAACTATAAAAAGCAAATTATTCATACCGAAAATAGATTGCTGCTAATATTTAAAAATAATAAAAATTGAATTTAGAAATTCGGGTGCAAAAAATATATTTTTTCATAAACTTTGCATTTTGAAGAATAACGAATTAATAATTTAGTATATATTTTTTCACTTTTTTAAATATTGTATGTGTTTAAAATCACAATAACACAAAAAGTTTGTTTTTGCAATGACTATTGAAACTTTAATGTTTTTTTTTTATTAAAAAATGAATCGAGGGTTTTAATTACAATCGTCGAAACAATAATTTAACAATTTTAAACAAACAAAAAAAATAAGTCAATCAAACACATTTTTGAAAGTCATCTGTGTATTTCATTCTTAATATGTGGAGTTTTTTTGAAAGGGTCCAATAAACCAAATTTTTAGTTTTTGCTTTTTGGGTGTTTTATAATACCCCTGGCTCAAGGCGGTTTCAAAAACACCCAAAACGCAAAAACTGGAAATTTGGTTTATTGGACCTTTTCAAAAAAAACTCCAGATATCAAGATATATGAATCTTATTTGCTAGTTATTTTATTTATTTACTTTTAATGAACCCAATCATAAAAAAACCCGATTTAATCCCACCTGGGGTGAGATAGAGCCTTTCTTACAAAAGGAAGTTAACGGCAGTTGATTTTTTTTTCAAAGAAATAGCAAAATAAAGAATGAATGGTCCATTCATAATACAATTCTAAACACAACCTTATTTTTTCACATAACTTATAAAGCGCTGGTTTTTGCCCCATTTGCCATGGCCGGTTGTAAGCTGTGCTCGCACACAAGCATTTTCGATTTTTAAAATCAGAACAAATTATTTTTGAGGCAGAGAATTAGCTCACAATTTGCGATGTTCGTAATGTTTTCTGCATATCGCTAAATTGTTCGTATTCTCTGAGTGTTTTTTTGCACTTTTCAAAATATTTAAAATTAACGAGAAAACAAAATAATTCCGTCTTGCTCCAATGCGTTAAAATGGTTACAAAATGACTGGCAGAAAGTGTTTCAACACCCGAGAATATGCCGTGTTGTAAACAACGATGTAACGGTAAAGCCGCATAAATGTTCTTGAAAGCTTTGAAACACCTACTGTAATTCACTAAACTGTCATTTAGGCGTTAGGCAAAATTGTGAGCTTTCAATAAGCAAGCATTTAGGCGTTTTTGGGATTGGGAAGCATACAACGACTGAGCGCTCGGTGGGACTTCACTACGACAAACGCAAACGTACCGAATAAACCACCTTGATGCGCTGGTACGATGAACAAAAATACTAATACACAAAAAGGCTAGTACCGAAGCTAGAAAACCAAACCCGCGATGTGCGTTGTCACTGGCACATGGGAAGCTTAGACGTTTCCCAGAAATTCGTTCGCTCAGAGTTCGATCAGAGAATGAGCAAAACAAAAAAGAAAGGCAAAAGAATAAGCATGAGGCTTCAGAACAGATAGCTGCTTGCGTCAAGTTTGCGTTCACTGAAGCTTAGCATAGAAAATAATGATAGGCGATGTGTGATGAACGAGCAATCGATAAAGCAACTTGCACTAAAAGGGGGTAATCTAGTATCAAAACTCTATACGCGCCAGCATCACGCGCCAGCATTGCTCGCGTCTGCATGTGAAGCTCAACTTGACAACTTGTCGACGAGGCGACGAAAATCGATCGTCCATGATTTTTTGCAGATTTTTCGAATGAATATTTCTCGAGAAATGATTTGAGAACGAAGCTTGAATTGGCGTCGGAGCCAAAAGCAAACCCTATACCTTTCTTTAGTAAGAAAGGCAAAAATGGAAATTTTCTAAAATCTGAACGGTAAATCCGAATGAGGTCAAATTTGTTTCAGAACATCGAGTATGGTCTAGATTATGATGTGGAGAAAAAAAATTAGATAAAATGCCAAAGGAATAGTTTTGGCATTTGGTGAAAATTGGTTTTTAACTTTTTTAGGGGTTTTTCCCCCTCACAGTGAATTAGTCCACAAGCTGTAAATCAAGAACCACATTACCGACATGGATGGAAATTTGGGAGGATGTAGGGCTGGGAAAATGCAATTTTTTGGACAAATAAACGATTTCAATACTTCAATTTTCGACCGAATTTTCATTTGAAAACCGCCTGATTTGGTGAAAACACACTCCGAGTCCCCATAAAAAATGGATAAATTCAAATTTGGTATGGAACTGGTTCAGGTTCAGCACATCCCCTTTCAAATGCGCCCAAGAGAGCTCAAATCCATAATGTGGGCTCTGAGAAACCCCCTACCACAAAATTGAGCACTTTTTTACCACACACGGACGTCACGCGTGCTCTACAGTAAATCAAGCGCCAAAATTCGGATATTGGAGGTAGACCAATTCTGTCATTGTCAATCGATCGGGCCTCGAAAATCAATCGATTTTTTGCAGATTTTTCGAATGAATATTTCTCGAGAAATGATTTGGGAACGAAGCTTGAATTGGCGTCGGACCCAAAAGCAAACCCTATACCTTTCTTTAGTAAGAAAGGCAAAAAAACATGAAAAAATGTGTTTACTTTTTCAACTTTTATCGAATATTAGTTCCGGCCCGCCACTGCTCCTGAAAAATAAGATCCGGCCCGCAGGGCCCAAAGGGTTGGGCACCCCTGCTATACCAAATCGATTGCAACTGGTTTGGTCAAAATCGGTTCAGCCAGTGCTGCGAAAACTCAGTGAGAATTTTGGTCACATACATACATACACACACAGACATTTGTTCAGTTTTCGAATCTGAGCCAATATGTATACATGAAGGTGGGTCTTCGAGCTTTTAATAAAAAGTTCATTTTCAGAGCAGGATTACAGTCATGCCTCGGTTTAGCATCGCATATGGGGGATGCAAAACCGAGGCGTGCATAACCGAGGCACAGAGCTAATGGGATTTAGGCTATACGGGAGACATTGGCTTTAATCATGCAAACATCAAAAATTATAAAGTTTTGAAATCCGGATGATGTCAGCTATCCATTAAAATTATTATTTCATGAAAATTTTCACAAAAATACGTATTTTTCCTGTATTTTGAAAATGCATTTTTTTTTCTCTAAAGAAACCAAAAATATATTGTTATTGCAATGCACAGTGGTCCAGATCGCAAAATTAAGTGGAAAATGGATTTTCCGAAAAATGGTGACGTTTTGGAGCTTTGGTGTCTTCAGAAGAGTTGTTGCAAATGGAAAGGGGCAACTTTTGGTTTGGTTCAAAATTAGGGTGGTTCACGATTAGGGTGATTTTGAAAATCTAACTTTTCAGGAATATTTTTGGGAATTTTTTTGTCTTCTAAAAAGTTGATGGGCTTGCCAATCCAAGCAACTTTGTCGAAGACACCAAAATTTTATCTCGTAATCTACGCCTTCTATGACCAAATTTATAAAAAGCATCTGAGCAAACCTTCAAAAATCAGTTTTTTGAACGTGGCAATTCAGGGTTAACTTTTAGAGAAAAGTGATATTCGGAGCACTTTTAGAGCTCTACAAAACAAACATTTTCATTTTTTGACATGTCAATTTGGACTTAAGGGTCAAAAGTTACAGCCATTTTAAGGTAAAAAAGATGCAAATTTAAAACTTAAATATCTCAAAATGGCGCAAGCCAAATTTTAAGCACTAGGTTGCATTTGAAAGAAGAGATCTAGCACTACAAACGCTGAAAAAATCTCAGGGGTGTTTTTCTTTAAACTTGAGATATCTTCATTTGAAAAAGTCTAATTTTCAAGGGAAAACCATATGGGACCACCCTAACGAAATTCGAAAATTGTCCAAATATATGTTTTTCCATGTAATTTTGCCCGCTGAATCTGAATCTGCCCTCAGAATTGAGCCAAAATGTCAACAAATCGATTTTTGGTCATATTTTGGGTTTCCATGTAAAATTATCATTTAAACCCAAAATATGACCAAAAATCGATTTGTTGACATTTTGGCTCAATTCTGAGGGCAGATTCAGATTTAGCGGGCAAAATTACATGGAAAAACATATATTTGGACAATTTTCGAATTTCGTTAGGGTGGTCCCATATGGTTTTCCCTTGAAAATTAGACTTTTTCAAATGAAGATATCTCAAGTTTAAAGAAAAACACCCCTGAGATTTTTTCAGCGTTTGTAGTGCTAGATCTCTTCTTTCAAATGCAACCTAGTGCTCAAAATTTGGCTTGCGCCATTTTGAGATATTTAAGTTTTAAATTTGCATCTTTTTTACCTTAAAATGGCTGTAACTTTTGACCCTTAAGTCCAAATTGACATGTCAAAAAATGAAAATGTTTGTTTTGTAGAGCTCTAAAAGTGCTCCGAATATCACTTTTCTCTAAAAGTTAACCCTGAATTGCCACGTTCAAAAAACTGATTTTTGAAGGTTTGCTCAGATGCTTTTTATAAATTTGGTCATAGAAGGCGTAGATTACGAGATAAAATTTTGGTGTCTTCGACAAAGTTGCTTGGATTGGCAAGCCCATCAACTTTCTAGAAGACAAAAAAATTCCCAAAAATATTCCTGAAAAGTTAGATTTTCAAAATCACCCTAATCGTGAACCACCCTAATTTTGAACCAAACCAAAAGTTGCCCCTTTCCATTTGCAACAACTCTTCTGAAGACACCAAAGCTCCAAAACGTCACCATTTTTCGGAAAATCCATTTTCCACTTAATTTTGCGATCTGGACCACTGTGCAATGTGGGTATCAAATGATCAGGTTTTTTCATACATTTTGGATGTAATAACAACATTTTTAGAAAATACTTAAAATTTTCACAAAACTACGTCTTTTTGAAAAAAAAACTCCAAATTTCAATTTTTACAATTTGGGTATCAAACGATCGGAATTTTTCATACATTTCGAATGTAATAACATTTTTTTTGAAAATACTCCAAATGTTCACAAAACTACGTATTTTCTAAAAAAAATACTCAAAATTTCCGTTTTTACGATGGGGGTGTCGAACGATCGGGATTTTTTCATATATTTCGAATGTAAAAACAAAAAAATTAGAGTATTTTCTAAAAATGTTGTTATTTCATTCGAAATGTATAAAAAAAAATCCCGATCGTTTGATACCCATATTGTAAAAAATGAAATTTTAAGTATATTTTTCGAAAAAACGTAGTTTTGTGAAAATTTGGAGTATTTTCTAAAAAAATTGTTATTATATCCGAAATGTATGAAAAAACCTAATCATTTGATACCCATATTCCAATAACAATATATTTTTGGATTCTTCAGAATAAAAAATGCATTATCAAAATACAGGAAAAATACGTATTTTTGTGAAAATTTTCATGAAATAATAATTTTATTGGATAACTGACATCATCCCGATTCCAAAACACTATAATTTTTTGATGTTTGCATGATTTTTCATACCATTAAAGCCAATGTCTCCCATATAGCCAAAAACCCATAAGCTCTGTGCTTCAGTTAAACACTGGGCCGTGCTTAACCGAGGCAGCTGAACGGTGCAAAACCGGGGCAGTGCAAAACCGAGGCGTGACTGTATAGCCTTACCTTAGTGAGGAAGGCAAAAGGTTTGTTGTTTCTTTTATTGAATAAAATTAACCAAATAAACATCTGTAGTGCAATATTTTCAAAAATGAAACAATTGTTCGATTGTAGAGTAGCTTGATCCTAAAATGTGTTAGAGATTAATAAATTCCAGTACAACGAAACAATCAAAATCTTCATATTTGGTGAAAGATATTTTTTTTAAGTTTAGGACAATAAAAGCTGAAAATTAGCAAATTGATACAAATAGTGTTCTGACATCTTAAGAAGAAACTTGATGGCATTCCTCACAAAACAAAATGACAACTGCAACTCTAACCTCAACCTCTAAGCCCACAACAAATCGCAATATTTCATTTATTTCCTACCAAAGACGAACATCTAATAAAAACAAGTTGCTTTTGAGTTACAGTCCGGAATCGATTATACGAAGCCAATGTTATTCGAAGGTCCACAGGAAATTCCGATAATCGAATCAATAATTCGTGTTATTTTGAACCTTAATATCATGAATACAGCTACCCCTTATTTGTCAGATTTGCCTGTTGTCATTGCCCTATTGTACAGCATCATGGATTAGATCAATTAGGAACATTTTTTTTGTAATGCATTCAAGAGCCAGAATATGAGACTAGAAAAAAATGGCGCCATAAGCTGGATGTTGTCCCCTGGGTAATTTTAAGGCTCTGAGACAAATAAGAACACAATTGTTCAATATTTACCAATTAAACCACGAGAATGAAGTTTGTATGAAAAAAACAGGTCCCAAGTCGAAAAATGTATGGAGAAACGTATCTCTACGATTTTATTAGCAGATGGAGCTGTTTACATTCAAATATTCTCAAAAGTGTCGAACAGATCCAAGTTATTCAACTTTATATTGAAAAGTTATTAGCGATTTGATAAAGCCATTTTTGCATGATTTTTTTTTTATTTTTAGACAAGGCCATAACTCAGCAGCACCAGCACTCACAATTTTGATTCTGATTTTAAATCAATTTGTTTTTAACCTTAAAACTGTCTTTGTGACTTCTATTTTGACGATCCTCACCATCAAACATGATGCTCCAGAAACATTTCAAAAGCCACCCCTATCTCCTATTTCTCTCTCCCAGCAAGTTTTTTTTCGCCTTTCCAGTTCGACAATTTCTTCGGAAGACTTTTCCTCCAAACACCCCTCCCTTCTTCGTGTTTGCACCACGTGGCTCCCCCCACGTGGGAACGGAGAGACGAAGAAGTGGGGAAAATTATAGCGCAGTGCCGCAGAAGAGCCTTTCATCAGTCAGTTTGAATGCTGGGCTGGGAAATGGCGATAGCAAAAGACGCCAAAGACGGGGGCGCGCGGTGGATTGCGTGGGATATGTACAATTTATACATACACACACCAGCACTTCCACGTACAAATATATAGCCGCTTTGGTTCGGTGCGCTGTCGAGGTGGGGTAGCTTTTCTAACAAGGATGAGAGGGTGGGGAGGAGGGGGCCTTGGAATCGCTTGGGCTTAGGGATTTGATGCTCGGAGCTCATGGAAAGTGTACGGAAGCGCAAAAGAAATGAAGGCCGCCTGACTGACGAAGATGAGGTTCCGAGAGTGGCACAAAGTTGCGATATTGGTTAGGGTGTTTTGGGGTAATTCTAGTGAAATTGTAAAGTTACAAGCTCGAGTATTGCTACAAACTTCATTTTTTTACCTTTCTTACAAAAGAAAGGTTTAAGGTTTGCTTTTGGAATAACACTTTTCTCAGAAATCTTTAAAAAATCTATTAAATGCGCTCTTTCGATTGAAATTTGGCCCTAAACCCGGAACTCAAATTCAGATTTTTGAGAGCTCTTTTTCTGAAATACTTGGGCGATGTCTGTATCCCCTCTTAATAAATTTTACACTTCAGCTATCCTAATTTTACCGATATTTTAAAACATTTGATTTGCTAAAATATTGCCATAGCGATGCACATCTTAAACGACATATTCAAAAGAAGAATCAGTAAAATGAAAGAAATAAAATTTTGTTTGTTGTCATGGTTTTCAGTAAAATGAAAATTTTAGTTTTTCAAAAAAGTTGAGGCAGAAATCTAGTCATAGCAGTTTGTAAAACATTTGATAATTCCGAAAAAATGGAAAACATTTCAAAATGCTTAGCAAATTTAAAACCGAATGGAATTAAAAACCTGTATTAAATATAAATACTAAAAAAAAATCCTTAGAATCGATGTGATTTGTTCATTGTTATATAATAAAGATTATTTGCATAGATAGAAACACGATTTTTGAGGTCTCGGAACCATAGAGTCTATGTCTGATTTTTTTTTTTTATCGGATTCCTCGGACAATTTTACTTAACATATCGTTGCTTGTGTGCTATCTTGTGACACATATGCTGTAAAAAGATAGGACGTGTCACAATATAGCACACAAGCGACGATATCTAAAGGTGAAGATTCATAAGTAGGATTTTTTTTTCTTTTTGAAAATAAAAACTGAGATTTTTGACACGCCTTGCGCGAAAACAAGAAAATGACAAAACGAGGAAAAATCATTTTTTCCACTAAAACTGCGATAGCTTAAAAATTTCAGCGATAAGCTGTACATTTTTGGGTACCAAAAGTTGCGTCAATTACAACAATTGCAGTACCAATTTTGGCAGCTGTCCATACAATAATTGTACGTAAATATTTAAAAATCTTTATCTTTTGAAGGAATTTTCGTTTGGTTTGGTGTCTTCGGCAAAGTTTTTTTTATATTTTTTTATCAAAAAATCTCTTTTTCAAAATATATATTGTAAGCTTCCTGTCCTGTTTTCAATGTAAAAAATTGAAACTTTTGCGAAATTTTCTGATCTCATCTCTTTTATTTTTTAAATGTTGGAATCTAGACTGATATTTCTAAGAAATCAAACATAAAAATTACTCAGCAAAGCCTAAACAAACAGCAACCACTTTTAACAATCACACTTTGATATGAAATACTACTCCAAAAGTTCAAAATCCAAAATTTAGAGTTAAAAATGTGTTAACCCTCTGCAACCCAACCCCGCCTTTAAACAGGCTTCGATTTAAAAAATCGCCAAAAATCAATTTTTCAACCAATTTTTGATCTTTAAAAAGCATAGGAAAGAAGAACTTTTAAAATTTTAGAAAATTTATGGGTTTGAAGTTTGAATTGTTTTGTGTGACTTTGCCAATGTTTTTAAAAATGTCACTGAAAAAATTAGATAGCCAATATATAATGATAGGAGGTTGTAGAATAGGCCAAATACTACCAAAAACAAAAATTTACTAAACAGGATAAATGCAAATTAAAATATTAAAAATACAACAAGAAAAACAAAAACAAGAGAAGTAAAATTTTTCGTAGAACAAAAGTTGCTCAAAACAACCTCCTGAACACGGGAAAAATAAAAATTTTCGAAAAAAAATTTGGGCAGTAGAAAGTTAATCCGATTTGGATGATCTAAAACTTTTTGAAAAATTAAGAAAATGTATAACAGATTTTTAAACTTAAGAAAAGTTGATAAAAAAGTATTTGAATTCATCTATAGTTAACTATTTACATTAAATTTCAAGTCAAGTCAAAAACGATTTAAGTATTAATTAAGTATCAAATACAGCTTGTTACTTAAACAAACGTTCAACTGAGAAAAATGAATAGAGATTTTTTTATTTTAAATACATTTGTTTGAAACGCGCCACTTTATTTCATCATCAGATCAGACTCAACCCCAAAAATTTTGGTGACATTTATATTAATTCCAGTTAAAATTTACAAATAGATTTAAATTACATTCACTTTGCCGCAATAAAAAATCTCACATAGTGTCAACAAAATTTAATAATGATTATCATTGCGGTGTTGCGGCATAATTTAAAAAATTTGTTGAGCAATGCAAAAAAAATATGCATTCCTCATGATAATCTCACAGTGCTCTCTTTTGATAAAGAGAGTCAAAGGCACTCTTTTAACTTTTTCTTACACTTTCGAGTCGACATCAGTTCACCCAAAATCACCTTATACCGAGGGGTCGACCCGTTTTGTTTGCCGAGGGGGAGATGAAAAGTTATTGGAACAGATCCTGACACGTCTGAAACCAACTTCGAGAGTGAAGGAAACGTCGCCGTCGCTGCCACCATCCAAGGGTGGATCTGGCCTAGGCTTAGGCGCGCAGCAGTCCTTCGCCAATCCGGCCACGTGGTGGTTGCGGAAAATTTGTGTCCCGTTTCGAGGGGAGGGTGGCAGACCCTCGGGGGAGGGAGGCGATTTACGATTATAACCAAAGTTTCCTTTCCTTCATTTTGATTTGATTTGAATTCGACAATAAGGCTTCAAAAAATATATTTCACGTCAAAAATTGCTCCGGGCGTTTTTCCGGAATGTTTAGGGCGTGCGTGTGTGTGTGTTTGTGTAAGAAGTGGAAAAGGACTCGGTGGAAATAGGGAGGGATGTTTTCCCCGACCCGGGTGTTTTCGTGGGATGCTGGGGGTTCGTTGGTTGTTGGTCTGCTCAACGGCGGCGTATACCCGACCGACCCTGTTAATGATGATGATGCTTGAATTGGAGTTAGCCGCCTGGAGGAAATTGAACACCGGCTCGGTGAAGCATAAATTCTTACGGCCCTGCGGGGTCTTTCCCTTTTTTGTTCTTATTGGTTTGGTCGTAAATTTCAAACGCAAAGCTAATTTCGGCGGGCCCCGGTATGATTTTCATATTTATTTTTACGTCCGTGATCGTTTCTCGTCCAAGTCGACGTTTTTGGCTGCCAGAACTATGGAGTATCCTTGCCGGAGACGTGGTCCTTTTCCTCGGTTGGCCTTGGTGGCATCATTAAGTTGAGTGAAAGCGCACGCGGGAAATGCGAGAGCAAGTTTATGGCGGAAAAATGGACCAAAGTTAGGGTGGTAGGGTTTTTCCGGTGCGGCGATGGCTTTGATTAGTTCTGGCTAACTGGCTCGTCGAAGCAAGTAAATTGTAATTGATTGGAAGATTAACGATAATTATTTTGATTGCCGAGCGCCGAGCCTCGACAAGTGGCTGCCAGAGGAGAGTGGGTGGTGTTTTGTTGGGATTCGTTGTTATGGGACGGTTCGGGGGGATGTTTGTTGGAGCAGGAATATTTATGGTTGAAATACAGCCAATTAGAAAATTCGGTGTGTTTTATAATGATGTATAAGCTGGTTGAATTGAGTTTATCATTAAGTACCATTGGAAGAGACGGGGTTTAATAATAAAGTGTCCCCGTAAATCAGTTTAAATTTGATATTTTATCAGCAAAAACATAAAGAAATAACAGAATAACTTTTAGCACGTTACCCCTTGATATTTATATTTATTTTTTTTTTTTTTCAAAGGATAAAAATCCAAAATTAGGTGCCAAAAACAATTTAGTTAAATTTGGTTGTGAATTAAATTGAAAACTAGTTGGAATCAAACAATGGGCATATACCATTAAATATCGATAACTTTTAATTAATTTGCATTCTTTTTAACCTTATCATTTGTTAAACTAATTTCTAAAAAGTTGAGTAGGTTAAACATACAAATAACAAACAGGGAAAAAAATTACAAATCAATCTAGAGGTTTTATCAAAAGGTCTCATAAATATGAAACACAAAAGTCAATAGCTTATAGGACCTTTAAAGAAAATTCTAGATTTGCGTTTATCATGTTTAATTTATGTTTGATTCTGATAAAATTTGGCTTATTTTACCATTCTTTCAACTTTTTGCTTGTTTTTATCACTATCTACGCCAGAATGGTACCATTAATATTTAAATTGTAAAAATAAAATGTAGTAGCACAGTCTTGGAGAGTAGAAAAATAACTGCATACTTTTTAATAACACAGTCAAAGTAGACCCCAAAAAAAATCATTTTTATGAACATCGGCAAAGTCACAAAAAACTATAGTGTAGTGGTTTGGTTGTAAAGGGCGAAATCGTCATTTGAAAAAAAGGTGATTAAGTGACGCTTGAAAGTGAACCATAATAAAATAAAATCGTCTTGCCTTCCAGAAGTATAAAATAAACACAAAAGATAGTATTTTTCAACATCTGTGACTCGAAATTGGTAAAAAAAATAACTTGAGGCTCTAAATCAAAACTAAAAAGATTTTTTACGCTATTTTGTAAAGTTTTATTTTTTTAATGACAAAAATATGACATACCGTATACCGTGGTGACATTGATGTAATTTCAATAAATTTTTCAAATGTTATTCAACTGGTAAGATTTTTTTCATAATATATAGTTCCAGCCTTGAAGAAAAAAATGATATTAATTACGTCAAATTGTTCATTGGTAAGGTTTCTTAAATGTGAAATTTGGATAAATTTCAACTTAATTTTTTTTTTTTAAAAAGGTTATATTAAAATTCAATAAAATCCATTTACATTTGAGGTTAAGCAAATGAAAAGTTTCAGGTTTAAGCAAAAATTATTAGAACTGACGTTTTCATTTTAAAAAAAAATCAGTTTGTGTTGCCAACAAAACCATTTTTGTAGCACTCCAAATAAGCTTACAAAACTGTTCTAATGAAATGCCTATAAATTTCTAGATATTTTTTATAAACACTTGTAATCTAGAATTTTTTTTTAAATCTTATGATGCAATCCGTTTTGTGATTCGAATTTTCTTTTCATTGAAAAAAACATGACACTTTTAGAAAATGTAAATTATTAAATTTATCATTGTTTTCCATATTATAGTTAGCATGACTGAATTTTTTTTTAATACTGTTATTTTGGACACTTCTCTCCCAAGCTCTGTACCATTATGTTTGTAGTTAATTCGTATTTTTCACTTTGCAAAAAAAAAACTTCTACCTATCCATTCCGAATCCAATTAATTTATTTAAAAAAACATATTTTCAAAAACGTATAACAAAATGAAGCTCTACAGTTGATTTGAGGTCAAGCAAATAAAAAATTCCTGGTTTCAGCAAAATTTATTTGAAATTACGTTTTCATTTACAATAAAATCAGTTTGTGTTGCCAGCAAAACCATTTTTGTAGCACTCCAAATAAGCTTTCAAAACTGTTCTATTGAAATGCCTATAAATTTCTAGATATTCTTAATAAACATTTGTAATATAGAAATTAATTTTAGCTGTTTTTTTACATTAAATTTTCCAAACAATCTTATAATGCAGTCCGTTTTCTGATTCGATTTTTATTTTCATTGAAAAAAACATGATACTTTGAGATAATGTAAATAATCAAATTTATCATTGATTTCCTAATTATAGTTTGCCTTATTGAAAAAAATGTTGAAAACTGTTACTTTTAACACTTCCCTCCCAAGCTCTGTGCCATTATGTTTGTAGTTAATTCGTATTTTTCACTTTGCAAAAAAAAAAATTTCAGTCTATCTATTCCAATTGGGTCCTAAAATGAAGCTTAGATTGCTGATATTATTGTTTACAGCGATAAAGCTTATTTTTCTGAGTACAATGATCCTTTGTACGACCACAAAGAGTTTAAAATTGATTTTTAAATCAATTTTGAAAAATTATCCTCGCGATCCTTCTTGACAGAAAAGCTCCTACTTGACAGCTCGTTCCAAGGGGACCATAGTTGATCCATCGAAAAAATGTTGTCTTGTCAATATTTTTTTTTTGCATTAAAATGAAAAAAAAGTGATCAGAAATGGTTTTTAATCGTGTTTTTTACCGTTGTACATAAAAATTTACATAGGGCTTTAGTACCCAATTCCAATCAATTTAAAAACAAAAAACATATTTTTTTTAAATGTATAACAAAATGTAGCTCTACAGTTGAAGCCTAATAAATGTTATTAAGTAGCTCTAACGATGATTTCAAATGGTTAGAACATCTCTTCTCAAGATACTCATCAAAATTGAAAGAAGGCTTGTACGGAATAACTAATTGGTTGTGTTTTTCGGTATATTGGCTTAAATTAGCTTCAAGTTAACAGAGTTATTCTCTTTTGCAAGCATAAATGTATCCAATTTGTAATGTTTTAAAGAGTGATGGATAAAAAAAATCTGTAATATTTCTTTAAACAACATGTATCCTAAAATTTGTTGGTTCTTCACAAAAAATTATACAATTTATCCAAATTACAAATACTCCTCCAGTTTGTTGTTATATACCCAAACACACAATCACATAGCAACAAAAAGCCCTCCCCCAGGCATCAATTCTAGACGCAAAGCCCCAAAAGGATCTTGTCATCTTCTGCAAACATACAGACAGACAGACAAACTCTCCAAACAGCCTGGAACACCACCACCCAACTTGAGGCAAAGGGACGACGCAGGATGGGCCCGCGTCTTCCGCTCATCAAAAAGTCTCAGAAATTACGATCCCCGAGCAGCGACATAAGAAACGCAGAAAAACAACTCTGCAGTGCTATATTTTCCGCTTTTTCCCCCTCCCCTCCCAACTATACAGGGAGAAAAGCCATGGTCCGTTTGTCTCTTGACGATATCCTCACACTCCTCCTTCTTTGCTGGCGCTGGCTGGCTCAACTTCTACAACTTTGGTTCTCCTCCAGTTTGTCGTCTTCGTCGTCGTCGTCGTCGTCATTTCAGCTCAACATCCAACCATTAAAAGCATCTCTCTAGGCTCCCTTTAATTCAGAATACTTTTCCTCAGCTTTTCCTTTACTGTGAGTGTGTTTTGTGTGTGCGCGCGAGCTCCATCATTAATAAATACGACAAGGGGTATTATATTATTTCGCTTAACTGCGCCTCGGCTCCTGGAGTACTGAGAGTCCTTCGTCCTGGCGCTGTTTGTCGTCGAGCTCAACTCATTTCACCGCACAAAGATGGCTCCGCAAAGGGGCATCAATGAGGGGAGGAGGAGGAATTGTTGCTATGTTCGAATTTTGGTACTCAGTTTTAATTTATTTTTTCAATAATTTTTTAAAATTTACTTAATCTTGACCGAGCCATGTTGTCTAGTGGTAACGCTTCTGCACCGTAAGCGTTAAATCGGTGTTAAATCCCCGTTCTATACAGTTATGAGATACCTTATGGATACCCTACAGCAGGGGTGACCAAAGTATGGCCCGCGGGCCAAACGTGGGCCGCGAGGTGATATTTTGTGGCCCGCGGACTAATTTTGAAAGTCCATGTATGGCCCTTTGACCCGTATGTAAAGTGTTTTTTTTTTATTCAGTTTGGTTTAAAAGCTTTTTTGAAATCTATATTATTGAAAATTTAAATGTGATTGAAAATTGTAAATTCCCCAAAATTGTCATCAAACCTTTTCGGAAATGAGTTATAAAACGTTCAAATTTGACTAAAGAAGAAAACTGATAAAATAGCTAAAAAGTAAGTATTTCATACTAATTTTAAAGCAATAGCGCACCATTATTTTTTACTTCCTGGGCCTAACACTTGTTTTGCACTTAGAAACCTTTCAGCTCGGAATTCGTACTCAGTTGGACATTTGGATAAATTGACATTTGGAATCTGAATTATCAGACCAAAAATTTATTAAAATTTAATAAAATTGGAGGATTGATTGTTAAAAAATCCTTTGGCAAAGATTAATCATTAGAGTTGCACTTTGTTTAGAAAAAAAACTATGCTATCATTTGTTTTAAATAATATTTCATTAGGCCAGGGGTGGTCAACCTTTTGGCCCTGTGGGCCAGATCTGATTTTTCTGAAGCAGAGGCGGGCCGGAACTAATGTTTGATAAAAGTTGAAAATGCAAAAAAAAAGTCATAACATTATATTCATCAGATCATTTAAAAATAATCAAATAAAACAACTAGTATTGCAATCAAGATTCATTTATCTGGATTATAAGAAAGAATAATAAAGATACCTTTTGAAATTAAAATGAAATAATAAATAGAATTTATTTCAACGAAACTTGGATCCAAATCTTCTTTACCAAAAAACACTTTTTGCTTTATTGTGCAATTTTTTGCAAATATCTTACAAAATATTATAAAATGATTTGAAACACACACAAAATTCAAAAAGTTTTTCTTAAAATTTCTTCAAACAATTGAAATTCAGTAAAAAAAATTGAGACATTTTTCAATAATTCAAAAATATTTGCAGCAAACTCCGTTATCTGTATAAATAATTTGCTTTTAAAGCTTATTCTCGACAAAATCTATTACTAAAAGATTTTACAAAAACTACATCATTTTTTTCTTACTCATTTTAAATAAAAATCAATTTGAATAAACTAGCTCAGGACAGAAAAACTAAAATTTAAAGTAAACACATTCAAAATTGTAAGAAATTCAATATTAGAATTAATCTGTACAACAATCAAGTTTGTTATCGTACATTTAACAATTTAACGAAATTGATAATTATACTTTCTTTTCCTAGTTTTCAATTTAATTATTGATTTTGAAGAAATTTGCCTCAGATGACTGTACTTTCGGCTCAAATACAATCCTGCTTTGTTTTGACTGTAAATTAGGCTCATTTCTGAAGTCTGAGTTTTGGTTATTTTTAACTAAAATTTTACTAATTTCTTTCATCCGTTAATAACTATACGAAAACTATTTCATTACACTACTTTTCTGAAGTTGATTTTATGCAAAATCTTCCAATCTTTCGAATGAAAATGGTTGCGTAATGATAAGTGGTTGCGAGCACGGTCAAAATTCAAAATTAAGAGTAAGTTTTTCTAAAACCCTAGAAATTACCATTGAAAAAATAACTTTTGAAATGTTTTTCAAAGTGCGATAGAAAGCTCTCGCGATTACCTTTCCAACGATATATAACTTTTTGATGTTTGGTAATGTATTTTGGGAGATATCATTTCTCCAAATTAGGGCTTTTTTTCGAAAAAATCCATAGTTCAATACAAGTTTTTATTTACAGGTGGCTAACGGCTGACATTTTCATTGGTTCGAAGGTTGTTTTAATGGTTTTTTGGTGCGCTGAATCGAATGAGAAAATTGCCGTAACGATTTGAGAGCATGTGCATGTGCATCTAGTGGGACGGTTTCAGCGAGAATTGCTCATATTTCATTAACTGCCTAAAGGGCCATTGATAGAAATTTTTTGAAATGCAGTCGCGGGCCGGATAAAATAGCTTCACGGGCCGGATCCGGCCCGCGGGCCGTACGTTGGGCAGGCCTGAATTAGGCCGTTGCATTTTTTTAGGTTTTTTCGTTTAATTTAGTTAGTTTAATGAAAATACAAGAGCATTCAACTCATCACCTTATTTTCATTTTATATTAATATATTATTTTATATTATTGAAATTAGAATTGACTAGATAGTGGTACACAGCTAAAAAAGTTGCAATCCAGCTGCGTGTAAAAGGCCTGGGTGTAAAATAAATAATGCATTATTTTATGCAATTTTATGTGATTTTACACCCTGAAATATGTAGCCCATCAGTATGGGAAACCTACTTGACCGAAATATCAAGCTGATATATGCGTTTATCCTTCCAACTGTTCATCGGTCTGATGGTCGAGTGGGCTAAGGCACCAGTCCTTACTGTTGGTGCTGGGTTTGAATCCCGTCGATTGCAACTTTTTTTGTGTTTGCAAACATTGTACATGCAGTGTGTAATATTAAGTGTTTATTTTGACGAAGGTGATGTGCATGCTTTTGCATGCGATTTTACCATCGGATTTTTTGCTGTGTAGTCAACATATTACAAAAACATTGTCAGCGGCTTAACCTGATTTTAATGTTTGGTGAGGCAATGAAAAAATTGTGGATAATATTTTTCAGATTTTATTTGGTTTTGTTGATTCTTATAAATTCAAACCAATTGACTTTTCTAAACAAAACTGTTGTAAATTGCAATTTGTTGTTCTCTAATATTTAAATGCCAAAAATGTAAAAAAAATCATGAAATTAAAAAAAAGGATAATAAATTTATTTTTCACTTTAATAGATCATGATAACACAATTAAGTTTTATTTAAATAAAAAAATATCACATTTGGCCCGGAAGCTCATGTGAGCTTCAAATTTGGCCCGCCCTTAAAAAAACTTTGGGCACCCCTGCCCTACTGTCATTAGACTGTAATACAAATTGATTTTTCCTTTACTGAACAGTTATATACTTTTAATATCTGAAATAATCTTGACAGGATTTTTCTGGGCTGTGGAGTTGGAGTCGGAGTCGGAGTCGGAGTCAGAGTCGGAGTCAGAGTTGGAGTCGGAGTCGGAGTCGGAGTCGGAGAAGAAGCCGGATCCGGGTACTTTAGTCGGAGTAGGAGTCAGTAATATCTGAATAGTTAGATTTGGTGTCGGATTCGCTAAACCTTCAGTAGTCAGAGTCACAGTTGACTAATTTCAACAACATTGTATGGGAATTGTTGTTGGAGTCGTAGTCGGACTCGGAGTCGCTTGATCTCCAGAAACCGGCGGAATTGAAATCGGAATTGAAAAAACAACTTTTTGCGGTACTGTTCATCGGAATTTCACAAGAATTCAAAAAAATAAACCAAGCCAAAAAATTAAAAATATGATTAGTAACATGCATTTTAAACTGTTTTAGTAGATTTTACTTCTATTTCTGTTAATTTTTGAAAAGTATTCGAAACGGCCTTACTTTTTGTAACGTTGCCGAGATTTTTCAAAGAGTGTAAATGTTCAACCAAATTGCATAGACAAGTAAAATACAAATTTAAATTACAAGCTATGGATTCAACATTTGGATGAAAAAAGGGTTTAAAAAAAATACAATAATTAAAATTCTAAAAAAAGACCGATTTCGTGTTTATCTTCGAAATGATAACGGGAAAACTTATATTAATATAAAATTGATCAAATTAATTATTTGCTTCAAATCGTCGGAAACTCTGCTTTTTTCATATACACAGAAAAAAATAATGTAAATTTGGAAGCTTTAATTTTGGAAGGTTGAATATTACCTCTTTTATGATGTAATTTTACCTCAATTTAGACAGAAAAAGTGACATTACACCAGAAAAGTGGTAAAATTACACATTTCCAGAGGTAAAATTACACCTTTTTTCTGACATAAAAGATGTACCCCTTCCCAGATGTAATATTACCATGATTTTTTTTTCTGTGTATTTCTTGTAAAAACTGTTAACAATCATTGAATATTTTTTTGCCTCAGTTCCTGAAAAACAATCAATTTATAATTTTGGATGAAAATTGGAAAGTCTGAGGATTTGAAAAAAATATCAACGTTGTGTATGGATGGCCCTTTAGAAACAAGGTTGTTCATATTTCGTCTAATGTAATCAATTAATAAAAAATCAAATTTCATTCCTCACCATTTCAAATCTAACAATTTTCATAAAAGTCCACTTTCCGCGTCCAATGAAACATTCATCATCGCACCATCCGCCTCTCAGCGGGCGTGGCTCTGCGGGAAATCACACTCTCGTCGAGGCCATGTCACGTCTCAACCCCTTCTTCGGGTTCTCCAGTAACCGAGGAATAACTTTCTCATTTCGTTATTCCATTTGTCGAAAATCTGCTGCCCCGAATATCACTCCGAGTGCCCGCCGCCAGAACAAGTTCAAAAATACCAAGTTTCAGCAGTTAATTTCCCCCTGGCCGCCGGCCACCAGCCACCGCGTCTCGTCACAATCCGGCACATAATTTTCGCCGTTTTGCCCTCGTCAAAAGGACACTATCAAGCGTCTATCGGGAATTTATTAAGATTTACCGCTGTAATTTAAATTGATACCCATGAATTATGGCGACTCGACTCCCTCCCTCGTTCCCCAAGTTTCCATCAGGACTTTTCATTTCCCGTTTTTCAGGCGACGAGTCGAGTCGAGGCAGTTTTGAGCAGCAGCAGCAGCAACCAGGAAGAGTTAGTTTGTGTGTCGATGATTTGTGACTGTTGGTTGAAAAATTTCCCCTTTCGCCTTCTTTCGGGGGGTAATTCGTTCATTAACACTCTTTTCTGAATTTATATATATTTGAATTATATGTCTCTTACCCCCTTTTCCTCTCGAATATTTCCACCATCCAACCATCAGGCAGGTCCTTTTGGTCCTGAGTCGTCAGTGGGACCTATCCTCTCCCATTTCTGCCAGCAGCGTTAGAAAAGTGCCTCATCATACAATGAGGGAAGTCCGCACCTCGGAAGAGGGTATGACACCCCCTTGGGGGGCCTTCACATTGACTTGGTAGGGATAAATTGCTTGCCACTCTTGAGCAATTTTGTGCTGCTTGGTGGGCACTTTGGGCGGAAAAGTGAAACAATAGTAGCTAAAAGTCAGAACTTATTCAAATACGTTTTTTTATTCCATAAATTTCAAACTTCAATCCTAATATTCATAAAAATAAAGCAAATTTAATCACAATTTGCTTTATATATCATTACAGTTATGCTACTGTATGAATTATGAGAATTATTTTTAATATCACGTCTTGTCCCGTTAGTTTGTAAAGCCTTAATTTGTTTTGAAAACGCAAGAATAAACGTAATGCAATATGTTCTTATTAGTTCACATCAATTTTTAAAGGTTGTTTCAATGAAAAAATAAATATGCTGCTGATATTTTGAGCCAATTTGGAAGGACTTATAAAAATTTGCTTATTAAAATATGCAATGTAATTTTTGGGACCATCCACAAACCACGTGGACACTTTTTTGGAAATCCCAACCCCCCGATCGAAAAATTCCTTCAAAGATACAAATTTTTGATTTTTTTTTATACATTTTTGTATGGACAGCTGCCAAATTTGTATGGAAAAGCATATGGGGGTAATTCTCTACCAACTCACACGAAATCGGGAAAAGTTGCCCCGACCCCTCTTCGATTTGCGTGAAACTTTGTCCTAAGGGGTAACTTTTGTCCCTGATCACGAATCCGAGGTCCGTTTTTTGATATCTCGTGACGGAGGGGTGGTACGACCCCTTCCATTTTTGAACATGCGAAAATAGAGGTGTTTTTCAATAATTTACAGCCTGAAACGGTGATGAGATAGAAATTTGGTGTCAAAGGGACTTTTATGTAAAATTAGAAGCCCGATTTGATGGCGTACTCAGAATTCCGAAAATAACGTATTTTACATCGAAAAAAACACTAAAAAAGTTTTAAAAATTCTCCCATTTTCCGTTACTTGACTGTACAAAAATTTGGAACATGTCATTTTATGGGAAATTTAATGTACTTTTCGAATCTACATGGACCCAGAAGGGTCATTTTTTCATTTAGAACAAAATTTTTCATTTTAAAATTTCGTGTTTTTTCTAACTTTGCAGGGTTATTTTTTAGAGTGTAACAATGTTCTACAAAGTTGTAGAGCAGACAATTACAAAAATTTTGATGTATAGACATAAGGGGTTTGCTTATAAACATCACGAGTTATCGTGATTTTACGAAAAACAGTTTTGAAAAGGTTACTTTTTGCGTTTCTCTTTGTTTCGTCGTCCATGTCTGTCGCGGGTGACCATAAACGGCCATGATCAACGACGACCAGCATTTTCAAAACTTTTTTTCGTAAAATCGCAGTAACTCGTGATGTTTAGAAGCAAACCCCTTATTTCTATATATTAAAATTTTTGTTATTGTCTGCTCTACAACTTTGTAGAACATTGTTACACTCTAAAAAATAACCCTGCAAAGTTAGAAAAAACACGAAATTTTAAAATGAAAAATTTTGTTCTAAGTGAAAAAATGACCCTTCTGGATCAATGTAGATTCGAAAAGTACATTAAATTTCCCATAAAATTACATGTTCCAAAATTTTTTACAGTCAAGTAACGGAAAATGGGAGAATTTTTAAAACTTTTTTAGTGTTTTTTTCGATGTAAAATACGATTTTTTTTCGGAATTCTGAGTACGCCATCAAATTGGGCGTCTAATTTTACATAAAAGTCCCTTTGACACCAAATTTCTATCTCATCACCGTTTCAGGCAGCAAATTATTGAAAAACACCTCTTTTTTTGCATGTTCAAAAATGGAAGGAGTCGTACCGCCCCTCCGTCACGAGATATCAAAAAACGGACCTCGGATTCGTGATCAGGGACAAAAGTTACCCCTTTGGACAAAGTTTCACGCAAATCGAAGAGGGGTCGGGGCAACTTCTGTGTGAGTTGGCGGAGAATTAGCCATGCACAAACCAATGATGCAAAATTGCTTCTTTGGGCATACCAAATGCACCAAAAATGTTTCAGCTGGATTAAAACATACAAATATAGAAATTATAGAAAAAATACCGATTTAACCAATTCATTTTTGTCTTTCTTACTAAAGAAAGGTAAAGGTTTTACTTTACGGCTGGACGCCATTTCCATCTTCGTAAATATTACGATTTAGCATGAATTTTCATCGGAAAAATCGTCTAAAAATCACACTGCATCGATTTTCGACGCTTCGTCGCCAAATCGACAAGTTGTCAAGTTGAGCTTCGAATACTGGCGCGAGAATGCTGGCGCATATAGTTTGTGGCTCGAGATATATGTTTTGTAGTAGCTTGCCTATCGATGTTTTGTTCAGCATTGAAGATATCGTAGCTTTTCGGTTTCTTTTGAATAACTGTCCAATGTTTATGCAAAAACTTTTGTGACATAGGACATTTTTCTGGCTAGATTCAAATTGTTTCCTATGTGCTCCTAAAATCGCCTAAAAGTAGACTTCATTTTTCGTAATTTCGTAAGTTTATTTAACTGATTATATTGGATTCCAATAGGAGCTTTCTAAGCTTTTCATCGTTTATATCGTTTTCAAAGTTTTCAATGCTCGCGACGCTAATGGCTATCTACCTAAGCTACTCGCGGGTGAGTGTGTAGTGGTGCGGTTGTAAAAACAGCTTTCTCTGACTCTGTCACTTTCATAGAAGCTGAATGGCAAACTTCCCTGCACCGCTGTGCTATGCTCGCGTTTGTCATAAACACTTTGCGATTAAGAATATGTACGATTAAAAATATTCTTTTGGTGAAAATCGCGTTTTTTATTTCTTTTGGAAAACATATCATTCATAATACTTTGCATTCATCATAAGATTTTTTTGTATCATTTCACTTTCTTTTGTACTGACGTTATAAATAAACATATTCGATGTTATGAATTGAAAGAAGTTCTACCATTGTTATATTATTTTGTAAGAAAGGCGAGATAGTCACCCCGGGTGGGATTAAATTAGATTTTTATCATTCGATTTTAATCAATTCGGCTAAAAAAAGTCTCACAGAGAATTTTGAAGGAAATTTTCTCAGCTATTTAAACATATTTTCAAGGGGTGCTTTTCATTCAAGAAGTTTTGTTTAAGGCAAAAATGACCCCTCAAACTGAATTAAAAATTTTTGAAATCAAAAAAAAACTTATATTGAGTATTTAACTTTTAGTGATAATAGTATAAATAAAAAAATCGAATTCATTTTTCCAAGTAACTATTTTTTCGAAAAGTCCTAAAATTGATTGATCAAAAAATACCCACTTTGTATTACCAGCCCCCGAAATGAATGGTGACTTGTATGGAAAAGCGAAAGAAGCAAAACTGCTTCTGGTGACTTGTATGGAAAAGCGAAAGAAGCAAAATTGCTTCTTTCAAAATTGACATATGAATGGAATGCATGGACAAAATTCATTCAAATAACAAATTAAAATGAAAAGACGATTTGCGAAACCGTCGAAAACCTCCTTTTCAATCGATTGTATTTTTTTATTTTTCATTGCACATATCTTGCAGTTTCAGTGTTCAGTAATTTTTTATCAGTTTCTGTTAAATTTCAAATTTTTATACAACAATTTATTTAAGAGGCAGTATTTGTAAATTCTGCTCGGTTTGTTCTACAGGTCGTATCGAGGTGCTCCGATTTGGATGAAACTTTCAGCGTTTGTTTGTCTATACATGAGATGATCTCATGCCAAATATGAGCCCTCTACGAGAAAGGGAAGTGGGGTAAAACGGGCTTCGAAATTTGAGGTCCAAAAAACCTAGAAAATCATAAAATTGCTCGCATTTCCGTAAAACTTCATCAATTCCAACTCTCGTAGATGCATTTGAAAGGTCTTTAGAATCACTTCAAAATGGGCCATAGACATCCAGGATCCGTTTGACTTTTTCTCATAGCTTTTGCAAATTACTGTTCAAAATTGTTTTTTTTAAACCTTAATATCTTTTTGCAATAGCCTTCAACACCCATACTCCCATAGGTCAAAAGATAGGTAATTATATGGATTATAAGCCTACGGAATTAACTTTTTGGCCAATCGCAGTTTTTCTCATAGATTTACGATTTTTCTACAACAAACATTTAACAACGTTAGTTTTTGCCCTGTAGGCCTCCATATCGGCACTTTTTGGTCTCAACTTTGTCATATTCGGAATCCTCGGAAAATTTCACGTTAGTTAGATGTAGGGGAGTTGTCAATTTGATTGCAAAAATTGCCATTTAGAATGAATTAAAATATTTTTTAACAATTTGTTGGATTTGGAGTGAAACAGATTTTCGCCTACTTGATACAGCATTTGACGCATTTGACGTGATGATCACAGAGTAAATAAGTTCCATTTCTTTTTTCGAAAAAGTTTTATTTAATTATTTTTTAAATCAAATTTACCACTCCCCTACTTCTTACTAACGTGAAATTTTCGGAGGATTCCGAATATGACAAAGTAGAGACCAAAAAGTGCCGCTATGGAGGCCTACAGGGCAAAAACTAACGTTGTTAAATGTTTGTTGTAGAAAAATCGTAAATCTATGAGAAAAACTGCGATTGGCCAAAAAGTTAATTCCGTAGGCTTATAGTCCATGAAATTACCTATCTTTTGACCTATGGGAGTATGGGTATTGAAGGCTATTGCAAAAAGATATTAAGGTTTTAAAAAAATCAATTTTGAACAGTAATTTGCAAAAGCTATGAGAAAAAGTCAAACGGATCCTGGATGTCTATGGCCCATTTTGAAGTGCTTCTAAAGACCTTTCAAATGCATCTACGAGAGTTGGAATTGATGAAGTTTTACGGAAATGCGAGCAATTTTAAGATTTCTTAGATTTTTTGGACCTCAAATTTCGAAGCCCGTTTTACCCCACTTCCCTTTCTCGTAGAGGGCTCATATTTGGCATGAGTTCATCTCATGCATAGACAAACAAATGCTGAATGTTTCATCCAAATCGGAGCACCTCGATACGACCTGTTACACATTGGTGAAAAACTCGCTATTAATATAACACGAATTAGAGGAATAAGTCAACCTTCAAATTTCAACGATCCAAAATTCAACTTTTGATTGTTTACAATCGTATTTTAAAGAAAACAAGTAGTAAAATGTTTTAATACAGAATTCTTTTTTTTTTTCATTTTCCATTGTTCCTTCCTCGTTACGAAATCACTCATAAAAAAGCCAAAAATAAAACATAGGCAAATAGAAAAAAAAGTAAAATATTTCCGCACGAATCCGAGACCCGTTGGGACCATTCGCACATTCCACCCCCAACGGGAGGAAAAGTGGAAAAAGGGTTTCGCAGAGAGGGAGAGACCGAAATTATGATTATGATTTCTAAAGATGTCGTTTAATTTTTGATTTATTATATTAGCAATCCAAACGATGCCACCGTCGTCGCTGCTGGCTGTCTAAATAGAACGCAAATCCCGGCTGCTGCTGCTCAGTTCCAGAGTTTGAGGTAAAAATTTTCAGCGGAAAAAGGGACATCACCGGCAGCAGCAGCGGCGATGGAAAAGGAATGCTCAAAAGTTATAAATTCGTTGAGGGTTGAGAAAAGGGTTTTGCTGTTCCGCTTTTTCCTGGGGAGAGAAAGTTGAGCAAATGGATGCTTGGGCCCCGGGAAAAGGTCTCATTTGCTGTGGAGGTCGACACAGCAGAAGCGACCGGAGATGATGGAGCCGAATCGTGAGGTGAGCTGAGCTGCCGGTGAGGTGAGATTCCGCGGATGATTTAAAATATGCCGTGTCTTCTCTGCCAGCAAGAGGGGGAGAACAGGAGGGGTAATTTTTTAGCAGAGTAAGTACAAATAAAGAATTGTGGGAGGAGAGCTTTCGGTTGTTTATGATTGGGATGAATTGCTTTGTATTTATGTATTTATCTGTTTTGTTTAAAAAAAATCAATTTCTGATTTGATAGTTTTGAAAAAAAAACTACTTGAACTAATATTTAAAGACAATCCGATTGAAAAACAATTTCGCAAAATAATTCAACTTCGAATTTCTAAAAATACTATCCTGTAGCCTTAAAAATGTCATAAAACATCACGTCCCGCATTAAACCTCTTTACTGCAAACCCTTTTCCCGCGCAGAGTTCTTGTGTGATGTGACGTGACGTGATCCGAACGATTCCCCTTTCTCCAACTTTTCCTCTAATCTTTCTCCACAACCCACTGAAATCCTTCAACAGCTTCCCCCCGTCCCTGTATCGTGTTGTTTTTCCACGCGAAAGGAAACCGACCGCCGACATCACATCGCAAAAACAAACATCACCAACGACGACGACGGCGCCATCGCGCACAAATACACGCTCACCAGCGAAGGATCCAACCAGCCAACCATCATCGAGCAGCCACGGTTTGGCCTCGGAAAACACGTCAGCCAGGCATCACTGCTGATGCTGCAGTGTGACGAGGAAAAACGCCTTGACTGATGTGGGTGGAATGAGAAACTCTCTGATGGAGTAGAAAGAATGGGTAATAGGTGGAGAGGGTAGAAAAAAATCTTAGTGGTTTTACACAACACTTTTAATCGCGATGCCTTAAAACCTAAGCTATAGAAAAGATCATGTTTTAAAATATTTTGTGAACTTAAAACTAGTGTTTTTAGATAATTTGGGCATGGTTGACTGCCACATGAGTTGCTACTCCGTTATTGGCATATCAGCAAAATTTAAGCAATGAATCAAAAATGATCAGTTGGAGCCAACCATCCGTTCAAAGTTTAACCCCTGAAGACCCAGTTCAGATAAATACAAGTAAAACTATATGTGTTCCAAACAGTAGTTAGTACCAAATTCCATGAAGCTGATACAGTTACAGACCTATCAACTAGTAATCTACGAAAGTAAACTGTAATGACGGAGTTAAGGTGAAGCCGTTGATCATTTTCGAAGAAAGTTGATCATCACTCTAAAATGCTCTGTATTGAATTCAATTTAACGAATTTCTGCACCAAAATGAATCAGCATGTGCCAGTTGTTGCCTTCTTGAAGCCACTGAAAGAATTTTTGATCTAAATTAAATGTGTCTAAAAATTTATGTAATTTTGTGGAACAATCATTGACGTCCTAGTTGGCAATCATTGATTAATGACAATTTCCATAAAAATCAGGTTGGTTTTTTGTTCAAAAACCATCTGGGACGTTTAGCATAATTATGTCTACCTATGTTTGTTTTGTTTTTTAAGTGTTTCTCATTTTGAAGAATATTTTTCTTTTATTTTTAATTAACTTAACCTCTGTCATTTTCTCGCAATTGCTGTTTTTTAAGATTTTTTATGTGATATAATATAAAAGATATAATTTTCATTGGAAATATGTGTACATTTTCTCCTTTTTCAATTTTTCCTTCTTTTATTAAATTTGACTCAAAAAATGGATAATCTTTTGAAGATGTACTCTTTTAGAAATAATTGCAATTAAGTTTTATATTGTTTTCTCAAATTTTGTAGTCCACCTAAAGTAAGGATAAGCATTTTGTTCCTCTTGAAATATCCTGCAATTTAGTTGTTTATGCAATTTTCTCTTCTTTTATTCAATATTCAACTTATACAAGGTATATCAGCTTTATGGATGTACTTTTTGCGTGGGAGTCGTCTTCCTGCTATAAAGACAAACAACACAACAAACCAAGCCTGCTCCGGTGGAATCGCTGGCGGTGGTTAGACTCGCAATCCAAAGGTCATCAGTTCGAACCCCGGTGTGGAAGGTTCCTTGGAGTAGAAAGACGTTTGGGTGCCCTCCCCATTCAAGCCATCGGGCTCCTAGGTGAGCAATTCTCGCTTAAACCGTTCCACTAGAGCAATTCTCTGAGACTTCGGGCATTCGATTTTTTCTGTATTTTTTAATCCGGCTGAAACTTTTTTGGTGCCTTCGGTATGCCCAAAGAAGCCATTTTGCATCATTAGTTTGTCCATATAATTTTCCATACAAATTTCGCAGCTGACCATATAAAAATGATGTATGAAAATTCAAAAATCTGTATCTTTTGAAGGAATTTTTTGATCGATTTGGTGTTTTCGGCAAAGTTATAGGTATGGATATGGACTACACTGAAAAAAAATGATACACGGTAAGAAAAAATTTGGTGATTTTTAATTTCACTAAAATTTGATTTGCAAAAAAACACTATTTTTATTTTTTTTATTGTTTGATATGTTCTCGAGGACATAAAATGCCAACTTTTCAGAAATGTGAAGAATGGGCAAAAAATCTTTGACCGAGTTATGATTTTTTGAATCAATACATTTTTTTTCAGATAATCGAAATATTGATCGTAAAAATTTTTCAACTTCATTTTTCGATGTAAAATTGAATTTGCAATCAAAAAGTACTTTAGAGAAATTTTGATAAAGTTCATCATTTTCAATTTATAGCCATTTTATGTAACTTTTTTCAAAATAGTCTCAGTTATTGATTTTTTTTTTAAATAGAACCCATGCACTATTTTCTAATATCGATATCTCAGCAACTAATGGTCCGATTTACAATGTTAAAACATAAAACATTCGCGAAATTTTCCGATCTTTTCGAAAAAAAAATTCATAAATTTTAAATCAAGACTGACATTTCAAAAAGACCAAACATTGTATATTACGCCCTGAGATATCGACATTAGAAAATGGTGGGTTGTTTGGGTGAGACTTTGAAAACATTTTTTTTTTTGTTTTCAACCCTAAGGGTCTAAGGGTCGTATCAAAAAAGTCCAAATATAGAGAATTTTCTCAGCTTTTCAAAAATATTTTTTTCAAAAGTGGGCAAACATGAGCACTATTTAAAAAAAATCAATAACTGCGACTATTTTGAAAAAAAGTCACATAAAAATAGCTATAACTTGAAAACGAGGAACTTTATCAAAATTTCACTGAAGTACTTTTTGATTTCAAATTCAAAATGAAGTTGAAAATTTTTTACGACCGATATTTCGATTTTTTTTAAAATCTGTATTGATTCAAAAAATCATAACTCAGTCAAAGATTTTTTGCCACTTCTGGAAATTTCTGAAAAGTTGGCATTTGATATCCTCTAAAACACATCAAAAAATAAACAAAAAAAATAGTGTTTTTTTTTTGCAAATCAAGTTTTAGTGACAAAAAGTGAGTGCATGATTGGCAAAGGGAGCGCTTGGTTGTAAAAAATATTCGGAGTGAAAAGTGTTTTTTTGTGATTTTTAAAGCCCTTCCTATATCACCGTTGATTGGAAGGCACGGCGTCGGGTGGATTGTGTTTAAATTTTTCGAATAAGGTTTTATTTTTTTGCGGTGAAAAAGCCATTTCTATATAATGATCGAAAGACGCACTGACAATTTGGATCATTGAGTTAATAGTGAAGCAAAATAACTGTGTGAGAGTGATTTTGTGTGCTAACCAGAAAGACCTTCCCATATCATCCTTGCTCGGAAGGCTCACCGACGGATCTGTTATGAAAGTCCTCCCCATAGCGTCGTAGCTCGGGAGGCATCGAAAAGCCAATACCTTATCCAACTAACCCAAAAAAAAATTAATCACGTGATGCTTGAAGGAGATGCTGTGGATTCAACGGTCTCAAGCGGTATCAACAAGTATATAGCGAAAAACTATATGTTTGATGAGTCTGCAACTTCAACTATCGAACTAACATTCCTCCCTTTCGTTGAACTGCAGGCTTCTTGGGAGGGCGCCGGTATTGACTAATAAAGTAGGGATCTTCAGAGGTTAAACAGTGAACGGATGGTTGGCTCTCACTGATCATTTTTGATTCATTGTTTAACTTCTGCCGATCTGTCAATAACGGAGTAGCAGCTCATTGGCAGTCAACCATGCACATTGCTCATGCTCATGCTCATCAAGTTTAAGTGACAAAAAGTAAAATTAAAAATCACCAAAAAAAATTTTACCGTGTATCATTTTTTTCAGAGTAGTCCATGTCCAACCTACAACTTTGCCGAAGACACCAAATCGATCGAAAAATTCCTTCAAAAGATACAGATTTTTTATTTTTCACATATCATTTTTGTATGGACAGCTGCCAAATTTGTATGGAAAATTATATGGACAAGCTAATGATGCAAAATGGCTTCTTTGGGCATACCAAAGGCACCAAAAAAGAAAAAGGCACCAAATTAAAGAAAAAAGACCGATTCCGTAGAGAACTGCTCCCTAGAATTTCCCCTACTACAGCTCAACCATCCAATTACAAAATTTCAAAAATCATTTTCAAATGTAAAATCTAATTTGAAATTGAAAATTACTTTAAATTTTATATAAGGTGCACCGTTTTCAAGTTATAATAATTATTATAATTTAGGTGATGTTTTTTTCAAAACTGTTAGGTTTTTGGACTTCAACCAATAGTTTCTGAGATATCGCGTGCTGCACAAGAGGGCTAATTAGATGACAATGAAAAGAACTCGTTTTCCGGATATTTGAGCATCGAGAGGGTGTATCTCAGCAAACAGCTGTCCGATCAACAAAGTCAAAAAAGGATAATTGTACACAGTCAAATATACAATGGTAATATTACATCAGGGTAGGTGTGATAGAAAAAATGTGTAATTTTACCACTTTTCTGGTGTAATATAACTTTTTCAGTCTAAATTGAGGTAAAATTACATCATAAAAGAGGTAATGTTCAACCTTCAAAAATTACATCTTCCAAATTTAAAGATTTTTTTACTGTGTAGGAAACTTTCTCTGCATTTTTGAAAATATAGTTTGGGTGATTCCTTTTCTTTCGTGAAGATTGTATTTTTAAATTGCAAAAAAAACAAACACTTTTCGAAAACTTTCGCCTGGATGCTTATAACATTGAAACGGTGCACTTTATTAAAGAAGGCGTAGTCATTTTCAAATGCAAATTAGATTTTTAATCTAAATTTATTGATGCAATTTAAAATCACAATATTTTATACTTTTTTCAAACTTTGTCCAAAAGTTTCAAATTGTTGATTTCATTTCTGTTGAAATGAATCAGATAAAATTGTGAAGTCAAACCAAAGCGAGAAATATTCCCGTTTGATTTTTTCTTCATTGGTATTACTTGGGATGGGGCAAAGCCAAGCAACACCTTAAGTTCGTTTTTGATCTCATCCACCGACAAGTCGTTGGAGAGACCTTTCAAGACCGCCTTGAATGGCCGAGCATTCTTGGTCTCATACGTGTAGAAATTGTGTTTGTGGTTTTTCAAATAACCAACAAAAGTTTGGTGATCTTGTAAAGATTCCGTCAACAAGCGACATTCTCCTCTTCGACCAAGCTGGAACGAAACCTTCAAATTGCAAGTTTCCTTGCAATTCTTCAGTTGCGTTCGAAAGCTGGCCAAATCGGAGACGGAAGTCACTACAATTGGCGGAGCCTTTACTCGTTTCTCGACGGCAGAAGGCTCAGTACGAGGAGAAGGTTCCTTGTCATCAGTTTCGGATAAAACACCGAAACTGTTTGTCAATGGTATTGGAGGATTGACCTCACATTCAGAATCAGAATCAGACCTCAGAAGAGGCTGTTTTCTTTTTCTGTTTCCGTTAGCCGGTTTAGCGTTCAAACGCTTCACCGACGTAACGACCAAATCTTCAGAAGATTTGCGTTTACCTTTGTTTTGACGCATTTTGCAAGCAAAGTTCTCTTAAAAAGATGGCTTCGTTTGTAAAATACAACAAAATTTCAGGCGGGGTTAGTCTTGAAAAGACTGTTTAGAATTTTGGAAAATAACTCAGGTAGTCTTTAAAAAGACTGTGAATTTTGTTTTGAAATAACTCTGAGCTTAGGTAGTAAAAAATACCGCAGCTCTAGTGTCCGTTCACCACGAAGGTTCGCAAGACACTCGCACATTCTCTCACTTCACAATTAACAACACAAACTCAACAAATCGACCGCTCTTGTTCGAATCCTGACTTCAAATGACAAACGTAAACAAACCCAAGTTCATCTTTTTAATATTCAACCAATTGATATTTACATTTAACCAAAAAAAAATCTTGATTTTTCTAAAACCAAAGCTAACAGTCGAGCACGTTCATTCGAGTTCGGGAAATCTGTTAGCTTTTTGCCTTTAGCATTTTCAACAAACAGGTTATTAAATTATTACTTAATTTTGGTTGATTTAACTGAAAATTGGCCGCAACAAGTACGCTTTTGTTGAAATTTACGAAAGTAAAATCAACAATTTTAGTTGTTAAAATTTCTGGGCACAGTCTCTCCGTGTATTTTCTCCGAACAAAACCAAATGAGAACGTACTTGGCTTGGGATACAAAGTTTTTGTCCAATCGAACTCATATACCGGATTTAGGCTCATCACCCAAACATTTCAGCCCTGTAATTGACGGTGAAAAGTAAAATTTGAACCATTCTAATGCTAGTAAACAATATGTAGAAAAACCAATAATTCTAATAGCTTGAAGGATTTTGGTAAAATCCAGATTTCCTAGGATTTTTTTAAATAACAAAAACATGTTTTCCGAGAAATTAAACACACTAGCCCCAAGTCAGACAACCTTCACTCTTCTCAGCGAGACTATCACCTCAATCAGACCGAGTAAATTCCTTTCAAAAACTATTGAGGCCATTGGGAAGCTCAAACCATCAACCGGTTGTACACTAGCGCTTCACTTACTCGGTCGAATAAATTTCAAAACTGCTGCACTTTCCGACTGAAATTGTACATAAAATTAAATATACGGTCACATTCGAGGAAAAGTTTTGTATTTTATTATTTTATAGCATGTAGCCACCCGTATCCGCAGGACGAAGCGCATATCACAGAGCCATCTCCGAAGTGTGCTCCATCCATCCAATCCGGCGATCCAACTGGCGCGCGCAAGGACTTTTTGGATTCATTTCCTATGAAAGGAGACAGTCCCGAGGACCGATGCCATCCGGTGCATTTCATTCCTCAGCCCTCACCCCACCACGCCGATGGCCAATCCACGTTGAGCTGGCGTTTCCTGGCTGATGGAAGTGTGCAGCAAAAGTTGTATCCAGAGAAAGTAGGGGAAAAAAACATTTCAGTAAAATGTGCGAGTCCTTGAGAAGTTGCTGCACAACTTTACTCAATCCTGGGGGCAACAGCAGCGCGGAGACATGCCGCGCGCCGTGACGAGGAAACGGTTCCAGCAACCGGTCGGATGATGGCCAACGTTGGTCGTCAGGAGGGAAAGTTGGGGTAAGGTGTGAAGAGGAATTATGGGAGCATTGCTTTTAAAAGGTGTTTCGAAATTGCTTGGTTTAGACAAAACATGAAAACAAATATTCAATTTCAAAAGTGTTTTTTAATTCCTTTTGCAAGAGATGAATAATTTATTCTATTGATTTTAAAAATGTATTTTTGAATATTTATTATCGACCTCCCCTATAAATCCATAGCACAACGTCACACGTACAAAAAATTGCATTCTCACACACAGCGAGCAAGACGTACAACGAAATACAACGAACAGCATCGTCCTGTGTGCTGGAAAATCGGCGATATCCATCCATCCTTTTCTTTGGTTCGGTGCGACGGTCGACACAGTCGTGACACGTCTTCTCACGATCTGAAGCGTGATATTGCTGTTGGTGCACGAAGAGAGAAACATCACCAGCCAGCCACGTCCTGATTCGTCCTGGTTCGTCGTCGACGTGTTTCCTGATGTCCCGGTCCCCGAACCTATCGTCCTGCCTGGCAAAAAGGATATTTATGCAGAACTTTATCCGCATTTCACCATCATACTTTCGTCGTGCACACACACAGATACACACACAAAGAGTCTTCTCGTCAACTGGCTGGTGGTGGAAAGTGAGGAAAACTTTTTTGTGAAAAGCGAACCTCCTTCAGTGTTTTCCCCCCACACACAGATCTCGGAATGGCGGTGATTTCGTCTGATGCCATTCGGATGCTGCAGCTGTATTTGTGTGCACGTGCACAATTTCATTGCATGTGCTACTGCAAACGCTCTTTCTTCTCAGTAGTGGCGATTGTGGCATTCGACGAACTCAAATGTACATGTAACCATTAAGAAATATGTTAAAAGTTTGGGAAAGATTTATTTTCGCCATCCTGGGTTGGCATCATTTTCCGACTGCGAGTTTGCTGCACATTTCAAAGATTTCTGAATGCTGGTTGGTAGAATTGACTTGATTTATTAGAACATGTCACCCATCAACCAAGTGTAATCTTTTTAGGAAATCTCAAACAGACACAGATCTC